>NC_135865.1:27502406-27727406 GCF_031162955.1 Sander vitreus
TGATCAATATCAGATATAATGCTAATACTCTTTTAACCTACAAAGTATATCAAATATTTGGATGACCAGACGAGAGTGCTGAAACTTCATTGACAACATTTTGATGATCAATTAATAATTTCTTTCCAGCTCACAAGCTAACAGAGAGTTGCTAGACTGACCCTGGCTGCAAATTACATTTGCTGCCACTAGGGTGCGTCTAGATTTCTAGGCTAGTAGTCTGTATCAACAGAAGTACATTTCCAGGATAACTGCCTGACATCCGGCACGACGTCCCTAGCAAGCTACACGCTGCAAATGAAAATTTTGATTGTGCAACCTGACAGGCCTGCTTGCTTCCTTCGGGGAATGATTGTAAAGATTTACAAAGAATATGTTTACGGCATTTCCTCTCTAACTGGGACGTTTTAGGACCGATTGGTGGGATTGCTGTGGACATATAATATTGTATGTGGTGTTTTCTTCTGCGGGGTTCCACCAAAACAAGTTCCTTCCCGAGATCAGTTTGCAGAGCCACCGTCGCTGTGTCCGGAGCTTAGCGCCGCCCAAGACGATTGTCATTGGTTTAAAGAAATGCAAACAACCCAGAGCGGTTTTTTTCTCTCCTATCCCAGAATGCATCTGTGGTGTAGCCAGACCCTAGGTCTGGCAATGTGAGACTATAATTTGTGTAAATTGGATGTTTTAGACAAAATTTGCAATTTGAAGATGTTGCCTCGGTGTCTGAGAAATTTCACATTTTCACTATTTATTATTCATATATTAAACACGCCGACCACAAGTTCCCTCCCTTTAATAAAAAGGCATTTTTTTCCCTCAGTTTGTTGGCTGTTAAAGACGGCAGTGAATGATAATCTGATTTTCACATGAGCAGAAACAGTGAAATTGGAAAATCCTTCTAATTAGCTTTAGCAGCAAGAATATGAATTTTCAAAGCAATACAAAGTAAAGAAATTTCATTTCTACACTTTTTTTAAGCTGAATGAAAATGAAGCACCTGAAAGAAGGAGAAAAAAAACCCAGCACAACAGTAACTTCAAACTGATTTTTATAATTGTACAATTTATATAAAACCAATGGAAGCTGACAAACAGCCCTCAGCATGTCGTACTGCATCAGGAACTGGTAGCAAAATCATCAGACATGACCATCGCGATTGTCAGGACTGGTGAAGCTCATTTTCTGGTAGAAGAAGAATACTGGCAGACAGATTCGGTCTCTCAGCAGACCTTCAGCTCAGGGACAAAAAACACTTGTTAACGTGTGCTTATCAGTTGTCTAGTTCAATCTAACTGCAGCTAAAAAGGGTTCTCAATTCAAAATAAGCTCATTATTTATACACAACTTGTTTTAGTCTGGAAAGATAACTCAAATAAAAAACTTTAGGATGGAGACGTCACTCAAAAGTCCTCTGTGATGGAGATTTGTTTTCATACAAAGCTTTACGCCAACATTATATACAAAAGCAGTTCAATTTCATATCAGTACCTAAAGCTAACACACTCACACACAACCAACTTAAAAGGAGAAGTCTGGAGATACTCTGATTTCTTATTGTCCGCAAAGCCCACGAAAAGACCAAGTATTAAAACCCTAATATATATTCTCTGTGCCATAGAGCTCCATTATTGTCCAAAAACTTCACATGTTCCCTCATTACCATGAACATATGGCAGCCGTGTTCCCCAAATACTCTCTAGAGCACCAAATGTGGATTAATCCGCCACTGAAAATAGTCCCCCATAAATGCATGATTTTCTTCGAGTAACGTTTGCTAAAAACATTGTTTTTAATCTGAGTATTTGTGACTTAATTAGGAATGAAAGTCATAAAATATTGATGGTTTTTGGTCTTCTCGAGGGAGTTGCTAACAATAAATATAAAAAAAGGTATATCAGCAGCCTCCAAGGAGTGAGACATCATTTCACAAAAAGTCTGGTGGATAATGGTCCCTCACACAAAGCAAACTCCTCACAAATTCAATGCAACATAACCGCCCACATTTTTGTCAACATCCGTTAACCCAAAAGGCAAAAAAAAAAAAAACTGCATCTAGCTAAATGTGCAAATAGTTTTGGTTTGATTTGTGCGGGTTTTGAGATCATTTCTGCCTCCATGTTTCCACGACACAATTCAAAATGTATCAACACCAATCTGTCTTTCCAAAAAACCATGTTGTGCCTCTCGACTGTATTCTGTCAATTTAAAAGGCAAAAATGCACAAAAGAAATAATGAATTGATTGATTTTGTATCCGAGGCAAATATCTCAAAACCTGGACAAACTTGCACGGCTCAAAACCACCACATTGATTTTGGTGAGGTGATTCTTTTAAAGATTATTATTATCTAACAAAACGATTTGTTGTAAAAAAACAAAAAACGGAACAAAAATGGATCGACATCAAGGCACTGGACACATTTGAGACAATGGCACATAGCTGGTAGGTAGACGAACAGGAGGGAGGAGGAAAGTGGTCAAGGCCCTGTGTTATTTTACATTTTAAGTGCTGGCAGTATTTGTACCATCATGTAATAGATAATAAATACTGATAAACGAACTGAGTGGGACCCAAAAGTGATTCAAAAATGTGGTCTTTATGGGCTTGCGTGATTAGACATTGCCCAGTTGGGAATTGGTCACCATTGGCTTTCCTGATCTACAGGAGGCGAGGAACAGTGCAGGGACATCTGCAGCCCTGGGTTCAATCAGTGGGTACATCCCAATTCCCTTGTTTGATCGTTCGTTTGATCGATCGCTTGAGGAAGGGTTGGGGTTGCGATATCCCGTAACATTTTGGACACAAATCTCTTTTATAATCTTTTTATCTCCTCACTCTCTTATTAGCGAAGAGGAATGGAAAACACGTGTCTCATTTTTTATCTGCTGGTTACAAATGACTTATTAATAATTATTTATAAATGAATTTATGGACACTATCAAATGATTTATCAGCAAATGATTTAAAAAAAAAAAAAAACAGAACAAAAATGGATCGACATCAAGGCACTGGACACATTTGAGACAATGGCACATAGCTGGTAGGTAGACAAACAGGAGGGAGGAGGAAAGTGGTCAAGGCCCTGTGTTATTTTACATTTTAAGTGCTGGCAGTATTTGTACCATCATGTAATAGATAATAAATACTGATAAACGAACTGAGTGGGACCCAAAAGTGATTCAAAAATGTGGTCTTTATGGGCTTGCGTGATTAGACATTGCCCAGTTGGGAATTGGTCACCATTGGCTTTCCTGATCTACAGGAGGCGAGGAACAGTGCAGGGACATCTGCAGCCCTGGGTTCAATCAGTGGGTACATCCCAATTCCCTTGTTTGATCGTTCGTTTGATCGATCGCTTGAGGAAGGGTTGGGGTTGCGATATCCCGTAACATTTTGGACACAAATCTCTTTTATAATCTTTTTATCTCCTCACTCTCTTATTAGCGAAGAGGAATGGAAAACACGTGTCTCATTTTTATCTGCTGGTTACAAATGACTTATTAATAATTATTTATAAATGAATTTATGGACACTATCAATAAATGATTTATCAGCAAATGATTTAAAAAAAAAAAAAAAAAAAGTTGCACAGTGGCAGTTATTGGGGGGGGGGCAGTGCCCCTGTAATATTAAGCCTCAATCCCCTCTGGCCCTCCTAACTGTGGTTAATTTTTAACCCCACCTTTATCCCCAAAGAGGGGATGTTATTCATGCAGTGCAGTGAAAAAGTCTTCTTGTGTTTATGGTTCTGTATCGTTAGTCAACGTAGAACCAGAACTATGGAGGGTTGGTGGTATGTAACACCAGGTCCCGCCCATGTCACTGCCTGTGGGACTGACTGGTATGCATTCAGCCTACGACGGCTCTTCTCTCTAAAAAAACTTTCCCTGCATCTTTTCCTGAATCTCTCCTCGCGCAAATGAGCCAAACGTGGATGCAATTAGGGTAATTAAGATGTACCCAGTGCGTTATATTCTATTTTTCTGGTGAATGCTTAAACTACTAAACACCACATTATAATTATTATTCACGTTCCATCAAAACCGAAAAGCAAAACCCAAATTTGTGCTTCAGTTGTTAACGATTAAAACGAGCTCCAGGTACCTGTTCATCAGTACGTTAATTATTTGCGCGTGGAAGTCAAATATTTGGTACAACAACAAGACAAAAAAAATCATAAAAAGGTTAAAATGACACTTAGTGGTCTTAATGGCCTACTTAATTTTGTACAAATGGCTTTTTTTTTTTTTTTAAAGACAAAATAAGTCTCGGAGGCGAGTTGCTATGCCACGCAGAGACTAAAGTACCGAGGTCGGGTTGGATTTAAGCACCCGTGAGTAGAAAGAACTAACCGTGGTGTAAGCTAACACAAGCATGCAGACCCGGACCAGAACTGGTCCAGATCGAATTCTTCTTCTCCGTGAAGCAGCTTACTCGGCTGCAGCAGTAAGTCCGGGGCAGTGTGGCTGCTCTGCTCATCGTTCTTTGAAAAAGGGCACTAAGAAAAAGCGCTGTGGGGCCTCCAGCATGGTGTCACACAGGAGGGCGACTCTGTACAAGATACAGACACTGCAAAAACATCCACGCTGTGTCACAACCAAGTCTCTACCCTTCTCCCTCAAGAGTGCACTACAGACTAAAACACTGCATCATTCCTGGGGGTGGGGGGTAAAAGGTTCAGGTGCACAGTTCGAGGTAGAAGGGTAGAGAGTCGGTTTAGGAGGGGTCAGAAGGTTTCCGAGTCCTCCGAGTCGTTCTCGGTGGTCCCCTCGCTGGAGGGTCCGGAGGGGTTCCTGGGGCTGCGTGGACCCCGAGGGCCGGTGCCCGGGCCTTTACCCCCCTGGTGGGGCAGCTGCCTCAGCAGGGAGCCTGGGGAGGGAGCCCCGGAGCTGCAAGGGGAGCAGAAAGGTATCATGGTAGCCAGAATGAGAGCCAGACAGTCAGCCACCTCTCTGCTAGGAGCGCAAGCCAGAGCAGGCGTAAGACCTGAGGTAGAGAGACAGAGAGGAAGGGGGGGGGGAGAAACGGATAGAAAAGAAGGAAGAGGAGGAGAGCGAGACGTAGACATGGAGGAAGCAAGGAAGGCAAAGCAGAAACAAGAGCAAGAAGACAGAGGGACGGAGCAGCATTCCATTAGTGTTCAGCCAGCTGACACAGTACACTGACATGAAGGGGGTACACTGCAATAGCACACAGAGACAACCACAGCTGACGTCTTTTACTACCTAAGAAATACATCCAATAAAAAGCAAAGAAGCAGCTTGTATACAGTTTAAATCAGGGTTCCCACTCAAGCCAGAGGTAAAACTTTTATAATTTAGTCAGATTTTTTAAAAGTTGTTATTTTGCACAGGTCCACTGAAAACAAGTTAACCCTTAAAGACCCACCTCCTGAATTATTATTATTATTATTAGGGCCCGAACGCCGACAGCGGCAAATGAATTGGCTTTTTGAGGGGCTTAACATATTCAAAAACTCACCAAAATTGGCGGTCGCATCAAGTCTGGTGAAAATGTACGTATTTTAAGAGTTTCGGGAATAGGCGCACAAAAATGGCTCGCTAGCGCCCCCTACAAAGTTAAAGAAATTAACCCCCTGCAGTGTGTTTAACGTAGACTCACAAAAGTTGGTACACCTATGTAACATGTTAAGATGTACAAAAACCGTCATTGGAGCCATACCCTAAACCCAACAGGAAGTCCACCATTTTGATTTCAAAGTTCGAAATTAGTGCGATTTTGGCCATTTCCACATGTCGTACTTCAACGAACTCCTCCTAGAGATTTCATCCGGCGGACTTCAAACTTGGTCTGTACCATCTCAACACCTTAAAGATGAAAAGTTATTAAAAGAAAAACTTTTCGTCAAACGGTGTGGGCGTGGTGTGGCGGCCATTTTGAGTGTTTAGCGATGAACAAAGAAATTGTTGTAACTTGAGTGTACGTTGTCAGCCCAAAATATCTCACGATTGACAAGGGTCCAGGTCTGAGGACATCTACAGGCCAATATTTACTTTTGGTCATAGCGCCCCCCGCTGGCAACAGGAAATGTGCCTTATATGACAAACATCATCCAATTTACATGAAACGTATAATGTGTAGACGACATGTGATACTGAGCCGCCCCCTATAATGTAACCACGCCCACTTACTCAGGCCACGCCCCCTTTCATAACATTTGAACCGTTTACGGTAGAGTCTTGTGTGAGGTGTCATTGAACTCAGCAGAGAGTTCCTTCTTCATTGGTGATGGTTTGGCCTGCCCCCTGTGTCTAAGCCACACCCCCTTTCATAAATGCTGACCCATCTAAGGTAGAGTCTTGTGTGAGGTATCATTGAACTCAGAGAGTTCCTTTTTAATTGGTGATGGTTTGACCCGCCCCCTATAATGGAGCCACGCTAATGAATTGTATGACGTAGAGTCTTGTGTGAGGTATCATTGAACTCAGCAGGTAGTTCCCTTTTCACTGGTGACTATTTGCAGTGTCTGAGTGCCGCACAAATGCACGGTTGCAAGGAGCGGCGTCCGCCAGTAACCCCGACACGCGCAGAGGCATGAGGGCCCGTCCATCGCTGCTTGCAGCTTTAATAATAATAATAATAATAATAATAATAATAATAATAATAATAATAATTATTATTAGTTTACACATTAAAGTTCATTTACGGGTCTTGGGGAAGTCTACTGCTACTTAGTGTCTCCAGCGGGAACTGTGTGATGAAAAAAGAAAATATGTGTGGAGTAAGTAAGAATCTCTGAATGAATTGTCAGCGGTCAAGTTGCATTGTGGGTAATGTAGGCGCCAGGTTTTGACAAGGAAGTAGGTGTGGAATATAAAAAGAAGATATTTGAAGTTCTGCTTCATCGATTATTGTATTTATAGTCATTTTAAAGTGTCTATCATGAGTCTGACAATGTTAGAGAAGGTCAATGCTAAATCAGGGGAGTGCTGATTTAAAATAAAGTATTTCTAATCATTAGACTCCTGCGATGAATTTGTCACGTCGTTCCCCATCTCTCTCTTCCTTCATCCTGTCATCTCTCTACTGTCGCCCAAAAGTGGTTTCTTTTAAAGGGTGAAAAGGGGTGTAGAAGAGTGTCATTTGTAAAATCCTGAAATATCCCGTCTCAATTCCATAATATTCCACAAACTCCATGACTAGCGGGAACCCCCTTTTAAAGATATTACATTGAATGTTTTTTTTTGTTGTTTTAAATCATTCATTAGTCAACTTCATGCTGGAAAGGATGAAAACATTCACGCTGACCAATGGCCACTGCATGCAGCTAGGGCCTATAAAGCAGCTGGGGGGAACCAGGTTCACCCTACCGTTCTCATCCACCGTCTGAACGTTGGCTCCTCGGGACAGCAGCTCCTGGACCGCCTTCTTCAGACCGCTACGAGCAGCCAGGTGGAGAGGACTGACAGACGGACACAAGGTTGTATATTTATTAACAGAGACTTCCTGTGTGCCTTGAAGCCCACATTTTGTACGGAGAGATAACTGTGTAGAGAGTGAAAACATACCATCTTATAAATACTTTATTTTTGTAATGGACAGGAGGTTTTAGATACTCACGTTTGCAGCGCTGCATTTGTGGCATTTATGAGGGCCGTGTCCGACAGCTTCTCCAGGATCAACATCACGCAGTCTTCCTTTCCCTGTAAAGAGGCGATGTCAGGTTATTTAAAGAGCCAAGACGAAAACATCCATTCCTACTTGCTGATTTTTGAAGCCACAAAGACACTGGAATCAAGTCAAGTCGATAAATAAATAAGATGGAGGCTGGAGACTTACATTACTGCAGGCTAGATGCAGGGCAGTGTTGCCGTCTTTGTCCGTCAGACTGAGGTTGGCACTGGTGCTGGTCAACAGCACCTCTGGAGCACAAGACATAATGAGAACCAGCATACATACATACACTTAACATGCATACATTTCAATGTAACAACATAGGGCACGAGCCAAAACACACTGCAGTGTTGAAGCCACAAGCAAAGTAAAACCTCTCCGTACCGAGGGCTCCGGCTCTGCCCTTCTCCGCCGCCATCATCAGTGCGTCGCGACCCGATTGGTCCACAGTATCGACAGGTGCATCGTGAGACAGGAGCAGCTGGACGCAGTCGACGTGACCCGAGAATGCTGCAGCATGAAGAGGAGTCCTGCAGGAGAGAGGAAGATAGTATACCTAGGTAAAAGTACTAATACCACACTGTGGAAAGTCCTGCATTCAAAACCTTACTGCTTCAGGCGAAAAACTCCAGAATTAACTGATCATTCATTTTGAGCTCTGTATTAAGGCAACTGATACTGATCTTCAGCTTGGAGTAAGCAGGTAGGCAGTTCCCACACACATCCCGCAGACATCTGCCATTTTAAATCAGTCTATAGTCATTTCCTCTAACCTCCAAGTGAACTGTATGTTGGAGTTACCCGCAGGCATAGGTGTATGGTTTCACTTAGCCCTGACAGACGGACTTCTGCAGCATAGCCGCTGAGAACAGTCCATAAACACAACTTAACGTCCATAAAACTAAAATCCTTAAAGCTTTAGTGCGTAACTTTTTGATATTAATGAACGTCCGTTACATTCGAGCCATTGCCAAATGAGTTGCTACAAAGCTAATTAAGACTATCAGCTCTACACAACTCTCTATGGATTTCTCAGTTTCAGAAGATGGTGGCGTCCGGTGACTTGAGTGAAGATAATGACCTCTTGCGAAGTGTCCTCCTTGGCTACTAGCAACTGCATGGAGGAGGGGTGGGGGTGGTGTGTGATCACGGAAGGCTTGTATCATGTGGATGCGCCGACAGTTTTGTTGTCATTACTAAGAATTCCTCATGGGGGGGGACAGAAAAGACTCACTATAGCTTTAAGCCGGTTAAAAGATAAACGTTTAAGAGTATGTTATATAAATGTTGCAAAAAAAAATCCATTTCTGACAGACCTTCTACACGGAACCGCAGACATATGCGCACAGAGCCACAGAGTCGCACTAAAGTTAAAGGATAGAAGTGACATAAATAGCCGTGTAACAGAGAGACCTTGAGACAGAAGTTCAAACCCTGCATACTTTCTCACCTCGGCACAGCTTGAAAATCACTGCGTGAAATGAGTGTGAATGTCTGTCGGTTTCAGAAAGTTACAGAAAATGTTCCCTGTCAGTGTTTTCCTCTTCTATCTGCTGTTTCTGGATTCATATTCCTGCTGCATTCATGTGTATGTTGCCTTTTCCTGCTGTAGATGTTTTAAGGTTGTGCTCATTTGAACTCCTTTATATACGGTTTGGTAGTTTAATCTACAGCAATGCATCACATTCTATAAGATGATCATGTTTGTAGCGTCGCTGTCCTGTGAGAACCACGTACCTCTAAAAAAGATTTAAAACTGTTCATGGTGTCAGAAAAACAGCTGTTTTCAGCTTTGTGACGATGCCTTTTCCAGCTGATCCAAGCAAGAGGCTTTTTAAATACTATTTAGCTTAAGGAGGAGGAACATTTTCACAACACATTAAGGAACACTTCATCCTTCAGTTTATCACAAACATTCAACATCAACACATCTGGAGATACGTGGTTTACACTGGACAGGAAGGGGATGAAAAACTGTCATCTGAAAAGTAACTAAAGCTGTCAGACTAATGCAGTGGAGTAAAAAGTACAATATATACCTCAGATGTCGTGGAGTGCAAGTATAAAGTTACATGAAATGGAGATACTCAAATAAAGTATGAGTATTTTAATTTGTAATTAAGTACAGTACTTTAATAAATGCACTTGCTGTAGTTACATTCCCCTACTACACACAAGTCTTACCTGTCCTTAGCGTCTTTGCAGCCAGCGATGTCCGAACCCATTGCCTCCAGCAGCAGCGATGCACACGGCTCGTGATCATTCACCCTGGGAGTTTAAAAACAAACAGGATCACTGACAGATAATCAAGTGTTGGAAATGATGACGTTTTGAAAGTGTTCACTGTGTTTTAGCTGTTCACTTTGATGCTGCTGCTCACTATCCAGAGGATAGTTAATGATGCTTAGAGCAAAAAATCTCAGTATTTATTTATATCACTTTTAAATACTGAGAAGCAGCTCTTTTGTATTTTTCCCACTTTCTGAGCTGTCCATTTTTCAGTGTTTTATATCACAGAACTGAATGAACAATAAAAAAAACTTTTTGGACTTCAAGCAAAACGTTGTGATGGGCATTGCTCACCATTTTCTGACACTTTACAGACTAAATGATGAATCCGTTTCAGTTAATAGTGAATATAATCATTACTTAGAGCCCTAGTATGAACCTGAAATCTGTTTAAATCTATCTGCTCCTTTCAAAACGATAGACATTTTTCGGTGAAAAGCAGTAAAAACAGTGATCATAAATAATATTCAATGCATGTGTGACTTACACAGCACAGTGCAGAGGGGTGAACGGGTTCCCATCAATACAGCGACAACCTTTCTGCTCCAGCAGAACCTCCACACACCCCTCATGACCTACACACCCACACACACACACACACACACAGCAAACAGATGTGTCCTCTTATCAAAAGTGCAACAAAATCGATTTTTAAAACAAAAGAAATCCCACTTAAAAATAATTAAATAGAAAAAACATCTCTTCAAATAAATATACTAAGAAGAGGTAGTGAGGTCTGAAGTCAAACAAGTGAAATTAAAACTATTTAACCCTAGGTCATTCAAAAATTGCATCGCGATTCATTTTGTATCTCAACCGGTTGTATCTTTACACATTTATAGCACTTTTTTTTTAACTGGTTCTCGTTGCATCCCTAGTAACTTCATTATAAACACAACATTAGCAGAAATGTGATCAGAGTGCTCAATAAAGAACAATGAAAAAAGAAAGACTAATTCAAAACAGCGGCGTGCAGACTTAAAGTACATGAACACTGACCGTAGTAGCAGGCCCAGTGCAGCGGTGTGTAGCCGCTGTGGTCCCTCAGCCGGGGGAGGGCCGGTGGCTCGGAGCCGGCGATGCTCAGCAGCTCGCAGAGCCACGAGGCGTGACCGCGGGCGGCGGCCAGGTGGATGGCGGTACGACCCCGAGAGTCACCCAGCAAAATGGAAGCTTCTTGCTCCAACAGACACTGGATACACTCCTCCTGACCACACAGCAGCTGGGGACAAAAGATGAAAAGGTTAAATATATATATATATATATTTTTTTTTTTTTTGTATCACTTTTTTCGACATACTATACTATGACTGTTTTCAAAGTGATTTATTAGTTGACATGGTGGTGCAGGGGTTAGCACGGCTCCAAATAGCACCAGCAAGTAGGCACTGCAGACTGACTCCTGGTCTGATGCCCAGTCCGGGCTGGGCAATTCAGCTTAACATCAGCTTTTACAAAAACTTTCTTAAGACATTCTTAATAATTAGAACCATTTCCACTTTTCCAAATGTCCCTACAACTTCACCGTCTTACACATTTTAACCAGCAATTCAGTGTAGCGACATCTTTTTAAAAAAAAAACTTAAAATGTTCCACTTTTGTTTGATACATTATTGGTATTATTCAACATTTCAATGAAATGCATACTAATTAAAACCTTTCCCACTTTTCTTTTCAACTATTCTCACTTCTTCACCTTCTTCTTACACAATTATGCCAGCAATCCAGTTTATCTTTAGCAATTTCGTTTTTTCAGCATTCACAAGCATTTTCTACAGGAAATGCATTTTCCATTATATAATACTATATATAATAATATAGCAAATTATATATAATATATAAACACAAGTCTGAAGGCTTCTAGGAAGCTACTGATTTACATTTCTGTGAGATATAAAAGAGAGAAACTAGGTTTGGTCCCCTTTTTGGAATCTTATAATCATAATCAACTATATTGATACAGCACTTTTCAAAACAAAGATACAAAGGGATTTAAAAGATGTCACTGACTCTGCAGCCTCAGCTCATCTGAGATTTGAGAATCAGTTGTGCAAAATCAGACACTAATAATGACTTGCTGGAACCGCAGGAAGTCAATTTAAATGCTTTATGAATGCGTGTAAATGTAAAATACGCACAAATTGTAGTTAGAAGAAAGCAAGAACTCCAGTAAAGTGTTTTAAATGTTGCCATAGAGAGCATATACAGAGTATTAAATGGAAGTACAAACAATTGTAGTATAAAAGATTTTTTTAAATCATGTGAACCTGATTTACAGGTAAGCAGATGTTTAACAATCCAAAACATCAAAATAACCTGTAACACTAAACATAGTGATAAAGGAACAGATAAGAAAGTGGGATTCAGATTTATTGGAAATTGCAATTTGAGTAAATTCAGATTTGTAAGAGGTTCATAATGTCTGTTATTTTAGAAGTTTGATTCACTGTCCAACCAAACAAAGAAGAAAGAAAATATTCTTAGATGTGCACTGAAAGATATCAATTAATTATAATCAAACACTGAAAATTGTTCTGGTGGCACACTCAAGCCTCCACAAAGGCAAGAAAGAGGAAGGAAGAAAGGCTAATGCTCACCCCGAGGTGCAGTGCAGTGAGGCCGTGCTTACTCGCCAGGTTCACGTTGGCTTCCCGCTCCAGCAGCAGCGACACAACGTCCACGTGTCCTCCCGCCACCGCCAGCATCAGAGGAGTCCTGCAGACGAGGCAGAGGAGGTGTAAAAATAAAATTGGAACAGTTTGAGCAAAAACTTGAATAGGAGGAGAAACAAAAATCCAAATCACTCACTGTCCCTGAGAGTCATCAGCATCTACCAGGTCTGCACTGTCCGGGTCATCCAGCAGAAGGCGCACACACGTCGTATGACCGTTCATGACTGGAGGAAGCCACAGAGGGTGTGACAGCAGGAAGAACGAGAAACAGGGTGACAGAAATGTTTATTAATAGTCATGACACATCAGATCTTCAAACCTCACTCACTGCTGCTTCAGAAAGTCATTCGGTTTGACACTTTTGCAGCTAAACGATACACTCAAGTGACAATAATTGAGAAATTTGGACCTATTCAACCTTCTATACACACTAGAAACACATAGTCATGGGGACATTTACACCTGATGCCAAGTAATAGGGTAATAAAAGTCATATTTTAATCTCCAAGTGCAACTCATACAAAATGCCACAGGAGCATAAAGTGAAAACACATGAGCACACAGTGGAGGTAAGGTACATTTTTGTACAGAGAGAATTTCCAAACAGAGAGAAAGCCTGAAAGTTTCATTAAGGCTTCATCCACCTATCACTACTAAAATTCCACATGAAAGAGCAACAGAAATACAAAACGTACAGTATATTTGGATCCAACACAGAATACTTTAGGCCATATCCAGCTACAACACGTGTTGATACAGATGTTAACGTGACGGAGAAAACAGGAAGAGGTAATAAGTGAGATTGAAACTGAACCCACCTGCCAGGTGGACAGGGTTGCGTCCGTACTGGGTGTCTGTGGCGCGTGGCGACGCCCCCTGGCTGAGGAGGGTGTGAACGCATTCAGTGTGGCCCCGGAGGGCGGCCAGGGCCAGGGGGGTCCTCCCCACCTCGTCTCCCTGGTCCACCTCCCTCTCGCCCTGCAGCAGCACCTCCAGGGCCTGAGCGTGGCCGTGGTACGCCTGCAGAGACAGAGACTCTTTAAAAAAAACACTTTCTTTGGTCGCATGTTGCTGTTAACATTTATTTAAAATGAGAATGAATTGATGTACAACCTATACCAAATCTTTTTAACATTAATATCTACAGAAAGAAAATCTTGAAATGCTAATATTTGATATGGAGCCTCTGTTTGTACACACAGAATACAACAGGGAAGTGAGGAAGCCAAAACTTTAAAATTCTGAATGAGAAATCACAAAGCAGCTGATCAGCAAAGCTCTAAACCTGCCAAACTCTAGAGTACACCAGTTTCTTATCTGTGATGATAAACTTTTCCTTCTTTTGTTAAATGTACAAAACTGTTTTGTAAAAATCATATTTTGAAAGAAGTACTGTTTTGGTTTTTGCTCCAAAATTATCAGGTATCAGTTCTAATATCAGAAAATACATGCGTAATACAGTAAGATGTCATGCTATCTCTGTGTGTGTGTGTGTGTGTGTGTGTGTGTCTCACAGCGAGGTGCAGCGGGCTCCGAGGGTTCGGAGATTCAGGGTCGTCTTGGTGACTGTCGTCTCTGTCCAGCAGCTGCAGGTCACAACGACACATATCAACATGAAACCTACTGACAGTCCCCTCATATAGAATATGCACTTTACTTCATACAATATATTAAAACATAAATGGCGCTTGTGTCTCTTGTTGATATAAACTTGAAGCACTTTGTAAATGTTTGACACAAATCAGAGTCAACCAGACAACTTGTTTGGTGTGCAGAGAAAATATGATCAGCCTAAAGAAAATGCCTTGAGTCACAATTAAACTATTTCCTGTGTGTGTATGTGTGTGTGTGTGTGTGTGTGTGTGTGTGTGTGTGTGTGTGTGTGTGTGTGTGTGTGTGTGTGTGTGTACTGACCAGCTCCAGACAGTGCCTGTGTCCGTAGGCCGCAGCGTAGTGGACGGGACTGTAGCCCTGTTTGTCTTTCAGCGAGGCTGTTGCTCCGCTCTGCAGCAGGAACTCTAAACATCTGGAACGCACACATGGCAGTTATCATACATGACACAACGCAGCTAACGTGAAACTGAACGGGATCTCAATCTGCTCTTTATTTTCATTTTTGCTGTAAGAAATGCCACCATTTCATTTGTGCCTTGCATCGGGGGACAAAAGTGTCAACAAAACATAAATGAAGCGTTTTAATGAGTTGTTATCCAGTGTCCCATATTAAAAACAATATGCTTAATTCAGCGCTTCAACTAACAATTATTTCCCTTAGCGATTAATCTGCCATTTATCGCTATCACCTCCACCAAGAAGGTTACGTTTTCGGTTCGGTTTGTCTGTCAGCAGGATTACAGAAAAACTCCTTGCCCGATTTTCATGAAACTTGGTGGAAGGGTGTTAGCCTGGTCCTACCAGACTCTGGTACTTTTCATTTGTACAGAGAGTCTGGCCACTCTCCATTGACAAGTGTTAACTTCCTTGAAGGCGGGTACTCTGTTAAAGTTTAAAACTATTGGATCTGCCCAGAGCCACTCTGGATCTGCCATAACCAATCGC
The DNA here is from genome assembly GCF_031162955.1 of Sander vitreus. NCBI lineage: Eukaryota > Metazoa > Chordata > Actinopteri > Perciformes > Percidae > Sander > Sander vitreus. The sequence continues at coordinate 27,517,562 of NC_135865.1, forward strand.
TAACGTTTGGTCGTGACGTCGGCTTAGCATCGCTAGCGTTCGCCTTAGCCAACTCCTTCACCACCAAGGGGGTAAGCGAGAATCCGGAAAGCGTACCTCCTATGGGGAGATTTCGAGGCTAACAAGCCATTACCTTCCACTAGCATTCCATTGACTCCCATTCATTTTGGCGTCACTTTGACAGCGAATAACGACAACGAGTAACATCTGAAGCGTTTAAAGACTATTTGTCCGTTGTTTATTTCTAAAGAAACACGACAATGTATAAAAGGCTCCATTACCTTGTATCTCACGTTATGGCTCCGTAGCAGACGTCTTTGTAAAAATAGGCTAACGATTGTGTTCACATCTATGTGACTTTCTGTCCCATAGTAGAGAAATTACCGTATAGTCAGGAGAAGCCATAGACCGTGAAATTAATGGACAAAGCGACACCGTAGATTTCCATGGAGACCAGTGAAGTCTATTAGAAGCACTTTTCCGGTGATGGCTGAGCATTACTGCGCAGCCTCCAACTGAGCTTGAAGACGTAAATGTGACGTGAGCAACCTGTCTGAAAGTTATAAGTCTTCTGGTAGCTGTGCCAAGAGAAATCTCAATCATTCACAATCTAGCAGAGACGGAGAGCGTAGGTATATGTAAGGAGATAACATAGGCACAGGCTAATTATTGATCACTAAAATGATAGTTAACATTAGTAATTAAACTTAAACAGCTAATGGAAGTCGAAACCTGTGAGCTTCTCCTGACTATACGGTAATTTGTGTACTATGCGACAGAAAGTCGGGTGGTTATGACACAATCGTTAGCCTATTTTTACAAAAACGTCTGCTACGGAGCCATAACGTGAGATACAAGGTAATGTAATGTAAATTCAGATGTAAAGTTATTCGCGGTCAAAGTGACGCCAAAATGAATGGCAGTCAAATGGAATGCATATAAATATAAATTAATAAAAAAATAATGATATAAAAAAAAAAATGTATAGTACGCATACAGCCGTTTGAGTATACCTAATTTAGTGCGTTTTTTTGTTTGTTTTGTACTCAAAAGCTGCTTAACAGTAGTATGTAGTATGGATATGATCAAAATGTCATATGTTTCTTAGTGTGGACTTACAGCGCTGCCTCTTTCTCCCTCTCTGCCTGAACTCCATCACTCTCTGGCTCCAGAGCAACACGGCGCCTGCAGAGGGGGAGACAACAGGACGGAGGGAGGAGAGACGGGTTAAAGCATCAACACACTCAAACAGCAGCCTCTTTTAATGCAGTGGAAACCTGCTAAAGCCAACAACTTAGTGGATAACTGCCAGCTGTGCTGTGGTGCTGCAAATCCCGGAGGCCACGCACGACTATTGCCACCTAAGTATCACCTCCATGGTTACCATGGCAACAGGGAAGGTGTGGACCATCAGGTTTCTATATGTAGAAACAGTAGACAGCCACCCAGTGCAACACTTAGAAAAGTGGTGTGAAGAGGTTTTGGATTTTCCACCTTGTCTCCTCGTCAATGAGTGGATTTCAAAAGAACTTTTAACTTTGGAAACAACAAGTGATCGAGAATACACGCGTCTCTCTGCAGCCTCACCTCCTGTCCAGGTCCGAGGCAGCGGCATAGTGCAGCGCAGAGCGCCCCCACTGGTCAGTGGCGTTGATGGCGGTGCCACAAGCAACCAGAGTCTCCAGACACTGATAGTGACGGCTGGCGGCTGCGTAGTGGAGGGGGGTTCTGGGAAATAACAGGAAGAAAGACACATATACATGTTCAGACACATCAATTCCAGGATGCACTTTATCTGGATTTCAATACCTAAACTCAGGACATACACCATGGCCAAAAGTATGTATATGAACACCTGAACTTTACACCCCTATTTAGTGGTCGAACATCTCATTCTAAAACTACGGGCCTTAATGTGCTGCTATAACAGCCTCCACTCTTCTAGGAAAAGCATTCCACAAGATAATGTCTGACATCACAGCTTACTTATTCAACACTACTGATGATATTATAAACAAATGTGTTGTTAAACCCTTACAGCAATGTGTTCTCTTACCTGCCGCACTTATCCCTCCTGTTGTGGTCTCCACCACTGCTCAGAAGTAGCTTAACACACTCCACATTACTGCACACAGAGAGGAGGTAGAGGGGTACAATTACTGCAGGAACAGTATACATGTATTTACTCATTTCTATTTATGGCTTTAAGGGTTAAAACAACTAAATGTAGTCCTTGATAGTCCAAAGGAAGGAATCCATGTTGCTTAAACTCTTTGATAAACAGATGATTAAAGGGAAATTCCAGTTTAGTACAATTAGGGTCTCACTTAAGTCAGACGGGGCAAGTAACAAGAGCAGTTGATTGGACAGGTTTTGAACAAACGCTAAGATAAGATAATCCTTTATTGATCCCCAGAGTGGAAATGCAGGTGTTGCAGCAGCAAAAGGCCAGAAATACATACAGATAATAAAAAAATTTAAAAATAAGAATAGAATACAAACAGAAACTAAACAAGAGCAATTAAACTCAAGGTAAGCAAGGATCATTAAACAGCCAAAATAAAGGTGAATGGTAAAACTATTACCCAAACATTCAGTTGTAAAAATCCATCACAGTTTACAGACTAACTTCCTATTTGCCTTAGTTGTGCGTACTCAGTTTTTTTTGCAAATGTTATTAACATTTCAGGTGAGCTCACTTCCTGTTTCACCTCTGAAAAAGTGGTTTAGAGGATCTGAATAAACTGCTTACGACCTGTCTGATCGTCTGACTGCTCGTGTTTCAAATTATGTCCAAAACTATGAATATAAGAGCTGGGAGCTGTTGTAATAAACCATAATGATCCTTTTAAGGCATTTTAAACCTTTCCTTCTAAAAGATATCTACGTAACAAACGTTGGTGCTCACCCTCCGGCAGCAGCAGCGTGCAGGCAGGTCCTCCCCAGGCTGTCAGGAGTGTCTATCTGGAAGCCTGCAGACAGGACCGAGTCGTTACACATTATGCTAAACCTCCGACCTGAAGAGGGCAGCGCAGGGAGACCGAGGGAGGCCAGACAACACACAGCAGCAGCCAACGCCACAGAGAGAGACAGGAGGAGGAGCAGGTGGAGAGAAAGACAGGTGTAAGTGCAACAGGTGGGGGGGGGGGGGGGGGGGAGGTTAGGTGAGAGTGCATGATGCTGGCCATGCATACAGGAAAACACAAACATGTATAAGCTACACATAGCTTACAGAAAGAGAGAGCTAACGATGGTATGTCTGTATGTATACATTTTTAGTAAATTAAGTAACTGTATCTGCAAGGACTACAAGTGTGCCATATTTTTTAATGTGCAAAAGATTCATCACAATAACATGGCTAGAGACTGCTACAACACGTTTACAGCAATCATTCACGTTGCAAATAAGCACCGGTGGTCACCAGCATAAGGATTAGAGATGGGAAGCTGCCCACAGAGTGCACCTACTTTATTTGATAATTGTTTCAATGTGGTTACACGCTGAATCATGAGAATTACCAGTCAGCAGATCCTCCATTCTTTGCAGACAGGCGCTTGGCCTTAAAAATTTCTAGATTCGCTAGAAAAGCTAGATTCCTAACATCTAGCTTTTGTTCCGACAGAGGTTGAACGAAGTTTTCTGAACGTCTCTTTGGATAAAAGTATAGACCCCCACATGATTGTATTGTAACATCATAGTTGCACGTAACAAAGGACAACACGATGACTGTGTTGTCGTCTTGTGCTGTGGCTTTTTAAATGCTTTATTGCTAGAATTTGCCTAATCTTCATGGTTCATTAAATGTAAAAGGGACTTTTAGCTCCTGATTTAGCTCAGAGTGCAACAAACACAAAAGCTCAGCACCACTAACTGCTCACAACAGTTCTGACCAGACACAACACTGCAGCTGCACATGGCTCAAGCACATGTAAATGACTTCTTTGTTGTTCAAAACAGCAACTCAGCAGGGCCACATGAGGAATTTCATCCTGCTCCATGCCTCCAGACAAAAGTGCAAAAATGGGATTGATGTCTTTCCTCTATTCCTACTTCACATGTGTGTAATTTTAATTTCTTCCCTCATGAGATAAGTGGAAAGAAAAATAATTGTATTTCCAAAATCAACAAGTAAACTTTTCAGATGTAAGCAATAAACTACCAGTGTCAATACTCTAAGAGACGAATTCAACAGAATACGCTCTTTTTCCAAAAGGAGAGTTGTCCCATCAGTGAGTAATTAAACTCATTGAGGCTTTGTTTTGTTTCTGGAACATTGTGACTTGAATTTGGCCAGAGATGAATATGTGTGCTTGTGGAGGAATTCACTACTGGGAGCAAGAAAAACAACCCGGCCCAAACTTTCGTGAAAAAAACTGCTCTCCGAGGATGATTTTATAGCAAACAGACTCTGAATCAGCACGTATCCACGTAGTGCAAATGATGATTCAGATGCTTTAAGAAATAGCAAATAAGTTAGAATTTGAAATATTAAAACCCACTGTGTAACGTTTTGGAGTAGAGACAAAAGTGTATCATAGCAATTTAAATTTGAATTACTCAATACAATTATGCTAACAAAAATTAAAACTGTTGCTGGCAGATTGTATCAGCTGCTGCTAGTTGCTAGCTAGATAATTAAGCTAACGTAGTCAGTGAGACGGATGGAAACATAAAAAGCTAGCCGTTTTTGACCAACACACTGGCTATGTTAGCCTAATTAGCTAGTTAGCAACTAACTTGGACTTTTAAATGAAAAAAACTGCTATTTAATAACTTATTACTTTGGAGTATAAACAAAAGTGTATACAACACAACAGTTTGAATTTGATTCACTCACTAAAGTTTTGCCAATGAAAATGATCAGCTTCTGCAAACTTGCTAATTAAGTCGACGTAGCCAGGCAGTCGGTTGGAAACAGAGTCAGCCAGAGAAAATGTTTTCAACCAACTCACTGGCTACGTTAACTTATTAGCTAGCTTGCAGTTAAGTTAGAATTTAAACATTTTTTAAATACTTACTGTAAGCATTCATACTAAATATTATTTTGGAGTATAAAGAAAAGTGTATAACAGCAGTTTGAAACTTGACGCTATCAGGTAATCCAATAAAGAGCAGAGTTAGCCTACCTTTCATGACCGGCTTTAAGATAGTGAGGAAATACTACACAATGTTTAGTGTTTAACGTAACCTGTACCCCCACAAATTAGTGTAGAGAGTTAATGATATGCTTACTCTTGGCCATCGAAGTAGCGCTAAGTTTAGTTAAGGTCTAGTTAGGTGATAAGCTAGTTAGCCGGATATGCTAACGATTGCAGCTTACGTTAGCGCAGATAAACAGACTGTTAAATCTATTCGCTCTATGCAAAAGAAAAAAAGGCACCACACTCCAGAGAGGTGTTTCTGTTATTTAGCCTTTACTCATATATTATATATAAATGGGGTGGACCAAATAATAGGAACATCTGAAGTTTAACAGCCTCCAAAATAATCATACAGTTGAATCAACAACTCTCTTAAACTTGAACATTATAACCTTCATTAAGGGAGGATTTATAGCAGGACAGTTGGATTAAGCTGCATTACTTTTAGCCAGGCGTACCAAATAAACTGGCAACTGTAGATGTCAGTACTCTTATCTCTCTAACAATGCAAAAGCTGCAGAACTCCTTATTCATAGCAAATTTTATAAGGAAACTAAATCTACTTTCTACTAGTTCACCTGAGGAGAGCAGCTTCCTGCAGCAGTCAGAGTGAGCGTTCAAGGCAGCCAGGTGGAGAGGGAACATGTCATGGACTCCTCGTCTTTAGAGAAAGATACAGAAAGGAAACAACAGTCTCTTTTCAATCGGTACCTTGTTGTTGTAATAATTTAGCACAAATGTCTCAACAGGTGAACAAACAAACTTTGTGCAGTCTGCTCCGCTGGTGATAAGCGTGTTGATGAGGAGTTCATGACCGTAACGGGCAGCAATGTGGAGAGGGGTGTTGCCGTCCTTGTCCACACTGTCAATCTCCCCACCTGAAATAAAATGTCAATTTATTTATAGGGAGAATATGCAACAAGGCGTAACTTTAAGAGACAAAAATGAGCATTAGGGGTCTTACCATTCTGGATGAGGGTCTGGGAGCGAGTAAAGCGTCCGTGAACTGCAGTCATGTGAAGAGGACTCTTCCCGTCACGACTCTGAAGAAGGTGGAAAAAGAAATAAAAGCAACAGACTTCAGGTTTTATGTGAAACATAGATTTAGTTTTTAAAAATAAAAGCAACAATAATAACCCTTGTGGGGGATATGAATTCTCTCCAATATGGTCTTATTTCTTAACATATTACCTTACATAATTACAAATGCATTGTAAAATGCTAATGTTTAGCAATTCAACAAGCTAGCATTATCATGTCGACATGCTTACCCTTAGCATGATAACACACTAATGTGTAGCAATTTAACAAGGTAATATGATGTTGACATGCTTACAGTTAGCTACTATTTAGCTTGTTAGCATGCTGACGTTATTATGTTATCTCCAAACCTGTATTGTTTTTTTTGGGCAACTTGGAGGCAGCACAACAAGCTGTAAACATATCTCCTTATAAAAATTTTAATAGCGAACGTATTAGCAAACAGTTGCCTATTTACAAATCTAGCAAACAAAGCAAAATTAGTCCAATGTTCAAGTCCATTATTCACTCTTTTTTAGCTCTCTTTTGGTCTTCACCAACTCCATAGTGGAGCATTTAGCAACTACAGAGCCAGTTATTTCCCTCAGGTGTTGGTAGAGACCAAAAACAGAGCTAATAAAGAGTGAGTGAATATTGGACTTATATTCATCAGGTCAACACAAACACAACTCTAAATGAACGATAATGTTGCTCCAGGCAGACGTTCAGCCAGTGTACCTGTACGTTGACATCCGCCCCGTTGTTGACCAGGTACTCCAGACAGAGTGCTCCATGTGTGGAGGCGGCGGCAAAGTGCAGCGCGGTGAAGCCCTTGTTGTTAGCCTGGCTGACGTTGGCGCCATAATCAATTAGCTCACTGACGACGGCGTCCTGACCATTAAAACAGGCCACGTGGAGCGCCGTGTTCCCAAATGCATTGGACTCATCTATCTGTTGTCAGAGTGAAACAAGACTGGTTTTATTTGGCTGAGAAATGGTGTGTGTGTGTGTGTGTGTGTGTGTGTGTGTGTGTGTGTGTCAGTGTTGTTTGTACAGTGTGTACGTGTGTGTGTTGAGTTTGTGAATAGGTCCATAATAAGTGTTGGTATGTGGAGTATGCGTTCCTTCAAGTGTAAAACATACAAACATACTGAGGTAGTGAATCTGTGTGTGTGTGTGTGTGTGTGTGTGTGTGTGTGTGTGTGTGTGTTATATACAGTATACTTGTGGGGTCTGCACAGCCTTGTGGGGCCCAAAATGCTGGACCCCACAAGGTTAAAGGGCTGTTTGAGGGTTAAGACTTGGTTTTAGAATTAGGTTATGGTTAGGGTGAGGGTAAGGGTTAAGGTTAGGCATTTAGTTGTAATGGTTAGGGTAAGGAGCTAGGGAATGTATTATGTCAATGACGGGTCCCCACAAAGATAGTGAAAGAAGCGTGTGTGTGTGTGTAGTAAGAATTAGGTTTTTGTTACTTGGGAATGCATTATTTCAATGAGGGTCTTTATAAGTATAGAAAGACAAACGTGTGTCCTGACCTCCACAGCTAGGTTGAGCAGGTGTTTGACCACAGCTATCTGCCCACTGGAGGCTGCCGCGTGGAGGGGAGTGTATCCCCGTTTGTCCTTACAGCTGATCTCCGCCCCCTCACTCACCAGCAGACAAACCACATCCAAATGTCCTGCAGGGGGTGCACCGGAACACACAGCACATGGGCAAAAAAAGGAATCAGCTGTTTAATGAAGTTGTTCATGGACCAGAAGCAACACTAGAGCGATAAACCCATATTGTTTTTTGTTTTACAAACTGCACCTATTCTTTATTTTTTTGTAGTAATTGATTCGTCAGAAAACAGTTTAAAGTTTCATTATGTTCAGTGTTGGTCATCTTACTTTAAAAAAGTAATTAGTTACAGTTACAAATTACTTCTCCCAAAAAGTAATTGAGTTAGTAACTCAGTTACCACATTGTAAAAGTAATTAGTTACTCAGCAAAGTAACTGTGATGTTATTTTTTATGTTCTATAACGCTATTACGTTCTATAACATCTTTAACGTCAAAGATGTTTATATTAACTGATTGAAGAATAAAAACACTATATACAGAAAAATGGAGCGTTGCTTGTTTTAACAGAGTGGCTCCGTCTCCTTCACTGGAGCTCACGCTGGCTGCATTTGGGCTTGGGGTTGGGTTAGCAGCAGCAACAAGGGTCGTGTTAGCATGTGTTGATGTGAGGTGCTTCATAAGATTTGAGTTGCTTGAGGCAGACGTGGATAAAGTCTTTTTTCCTGGGCATAGCGTGCATGTTACATAAACATTCTTGCCTTTAATTTCAATGAGCGAGAAGTAGTGCCGGTACTTCCAGTTCGAGAACGCTACCTTTGGATTTCCCTGGCTCGTCGCCATTGTCGCTGTCTTGTGTTTAGTGGTAGTCAGAGCGTGCAGTGAGACAGCGTGAGCAGGGCATCCGCCCACCCAGCCAATCATCATCGCATTTGCAACGGTGTCATCATCCCCCCCCCCGCTCTCTCCAGGCAGCTGATGTGTAGCCAAAGCCTGACACCTCGCGCTTCATTCAACCAAATTGTAATAACGCGCCACTTTACATTCTCAGTAACGATAACGGCGTTGCAACGATGGGAAAATTAATTAATTAGATTACTCCGTTACCGAAAAAGTAACGCCGTTATACTTAAACGCCGTTACTCCCAACACTGATTATGTTACAGTATTCCAGAACCCATGGTGAAGTATTCGGTCTGCTTGTTTATTCTGTCCAAAAGTCACAAAATCTAAGAATTTCATTGCCAACGACCGCTTCTCTGTAATTTTTGTGTGCAATAATAAGAATTAACTTAAACTTAATTCATGCTGTTGAATTTGTGTGATTATTTAAAGTTATAATTTTGTAATCATTTCATTTCCCAGCCAGTGATGTTATCTGGTCTTTGATAGCAAGTTCATTGCTCAACTGTAAAATATCCTGCCTAAGGACATGTTTTTGTCACAATTACTATTTTAGGAATCATTTGAAAATATTTGGGGTTTTTAAGAGCTTGTGTAAATACAAAAAACAGCAGTTTTAACCTACAGTATATCTAACTTTGTTTGCTGTAGTGTTTATGTAAATGCATGTTTCGTTCTGTCGTGATAACTTTGTAAAATGATATGTTGTGTCTTGTTTCAAGCTCTAATTTAATAGCTTTTCGGCTGTTAGGTGACTCAGCGACTAAGCCACTGATTCTTTTTTTACAATGATCTATTTCTTGGAACATGACGTGTGATACATCTCTAACAAACTCCGTCTTTGTCTCTTACCCATGAAAGCTGCCCAGTGCAGAGCCCGGCCATCTTTCTTATCAAAGGCGTTGATGTTGGCGCCTTTCGCGAGGAGGAGGTTCACCATCTGACAGATGGAGGAAAAGTTAGTGGGAAATATAAGAAACATATATATGTGTTTGTATGTTTGTATGTGTCAGTGTGAGGATGTGTGGTGATGGTCTTTATATAACAGCATTCATCACTTTCACGCTCAGTTGTTGCTTAAACACCCTGGAGAGAGTGTGTGTTGGGCAGAAATAGAAGAAGTCCTTCATTCAGTTTGGCTTCAGAAATGTGCCGCCTCTCATTGTTAATTTTAGATTCAGCATATTTGTGAAAGGTTTCCCTGTGAGACGAGGCGTGTTTCAAAATGAACAACCCACTCAATACTGTAACCACAATGACACAGCTGCACTGGCCCACCTGTTTCCTTTGACCAAGCTACATCACAGCCTGTTTATAGTGAACTACACCAATAGGCTGTAGCAGGAAAATGGATTCAGTGCTGCAGAAAATGATTACATTTAAATGACAAAACAAGAAGTCAGTTTGTGTCTGCAGTACCTCAGTGTGGCCGTTGAGGGCAGCGTGATGCAGGGCGGTACGTCCGCCGCGGTCCGACACGTTGACGCTACTCAGCAGCGGGATGATGACCTCAGCGCATCGCAGCGCATTATTGGCTGCAGCCACGTGCAGCGGCGTCTGCCAGTTCTTGTCCCGCGCGTTCACATCGGCCGAGTGGCGGATCAAAACTCGCACTGCCTCCTGAGGAAGAAAGTCAATAAATCGGTTGAAATTATTTTTTCTAGCTAAAAAAAAAAAATAGAGTAATAATTCTCTGATTCCAGCTTCTTAAATGTGAATATTTTCTAGTTTCTTCTCTCCTCTGTGACAGTAAACTGAATATCTTTGAGTTGTCGACAAAAAAAAACATCATTTGAGGACGACATCTTGGGCTTTGGGAAACACTGATCCACATTTTTCACTACTATCTTTTTTGTGATTAATAATTTTTCATTCTTTCAAAAAAACATACAAGTTGCAACATGAACAAATCCCCCCCCCACCCCCCCCCCCCCTTCCGTCATCACCACACAACCAGACAAAAATCCACACAACAAACATAGACAACAAACCATAAACCAAATAAACATATGTATAAATGACAACACCATAAGCCAGTCATACACGTCTCTCCCCAGCACAAAGCTTCTTAGGAGCCCTCCAGAAAGTTCAGGTACTCCTGGATTGACAGCACCCCTTCATTCTTCCATCCCCTTAAAATAATCTGTCTGGCTATCATCAAACTAGTCTGGACCCTGTGGGTAGAGCAGGCATACATAAACATAGGAGGTTCATGCCTCGACGCAGAGGATCCGAATCCGACCTGTGACGATTTCCTGCATGTCTTCCCCCTCTCTCTCCCCTTTCTCACCTAGCAGTCCTATCCATTAAAGGCGGAAAAGCCGAGAAAAATAATCTAAAAAAAATTAAATAAAACTTCTTATGTGCTTATCCATCCTGCTTGGGATTGACCCATCTCCTTTTTCACCATTTTATGACATTTTATAGACCAAACTACTAATCAGTTAATCAAGAAAATAATCAACAGATTAATCAACTATTAAATAATTGTTAGTTGCAGCCCTAAACTGCAGTTGTGGGAATGCATGAATTAAGAAAGAAAAATGATTTCAGACACAGACTTCAACTCTTTAAAATATTCCTACCACACAAACTAACTCGGCCCTGAATGTATATGAAACCTTGGCACCACTAAAGATCATCCTCCAGCTATTTCAGCTATGTTGAATTACCTGTTTGGGCACTGGGAGCGATGGCGATTGATTTATTGCTTTGACCCAGATTCTTGATGCTTGCAAAGGTAAAGCTGCCCGACGCGTTTTGAGAACATTGTGTGAAATGTGCCGGGAGAGGCTGGAAAATGATGAGTGTGTGTCGGACTGTTTTGAGGTAAATATCAGTTCCCTACCAGTAAATACCAGCAGTTCTGCTGGAGTTGTTGTTTTGGAAGTGTAAGTAAGTGTAAGTGTAAGTGTAAGAGTGTGTGTGTGTGTGTGTGTGTGTGTGTGTGTGTGTGTGTGTGTGTGTGTGTGTGTGTGTGTGTGTGTGTGTGTGTGTTCACCTCGCTCCGAGATGCCACAGCACGATGGAGGGGGGTGAGCCACATATTATCTTTGGCGTTGACCCGAGCCCCTGCAACAACAACAACAACAACAACAAAAGGAGCACACAAGGCAGAAAGAAGAGGTGCAACGTCAACTTTACCAACCAAACACTCATAGCATAACAGTTGCAAATTTTATCTACCAACATTTAAAACCTTGAAAGAACTTTTTAATGTCAAATGGGAAAAAAATGAAGAATTAGTGAAAAAGTATATGCTGACATTAAAAGGCCTGTGTGACTAGTTTCAATTTAAATAGCAAGAACAGCGCTCCAAGGGTTTAACCACTTTGAAAGACTTATTTTAAGATGCAAATCCATTCATTAAAAAGGAAAATATTTTTTTTCAATATATCCAATGAAAAGACCAAAACCAACAACAAGTATTGTCTGTGTATTGAAACTCTGACAAAGCTTATTCCTTTGTGCCACAGAGCTGCATTGTTGTCCAGAAAATGTGTAAATAATAAATCAATGAGACACAGTTGGCACTGGATGGCATGTTCTACGAACACACACTGTAGTTTATTTTAAGACAACCCTGCATACACCGCCCTGCTGCTGTAAAAACTCACTATTACATCAAGTGTGTATTAATCTGTGGCTGAAAATAGTCCCCAACAAATGCACTACCTACTTCTGTTTGAGTAATGTTTGCTAAGAACTACAGCGACCAGCTGTTTCAGAACCACTTTAAATCCAAGAGCCATAACTGCACTTAATGCTACTTAAAGGAGAATTCCGGCCAATTTTTACGTTAATCTTGATCGCTATAAATATGCGTGTACTTTCGTTTGAAAAAAAACCCGACCCGAATCAGTGCAGGCAACACGGAGTAGTTGCAGCTACGTGTACAAGCTCCCACTGAGCTAAAACGGCAGTGGTCGGGGCAAGTTTTAGAGTGCCTTTGTGCCTCTTAACAGACACAAAATGCAATTAAAATGTCTGTGCAACATGAACAGGGCCCTTACGTGACAACAAGATGCGTTTTCAACTCAAACATTGTTTTAATTCACCTACCCTGTCTTGATCCTGCTGATAGCTAGCTCGCCCTGTTAGCTGCTAGCTGTTAGCTGCCGTCCGTGATAAGTGTGTTCAGCCAAAATATCACATCAGCAGTTCCGTGTGTATTTGTAGCTCATCCATTTTGTGTGTGATCAATCTGGTGTTGGTGAGTAGGAGGCTTGGCAGTGTCGATCGGTGTAGTAGTTAGCCGCGCTAGCAGGCACGACCTTGCTTCTCGGACCGATCGGCACACTGTTTACTTTTTCCTGCTACACCGGGACTTCAGCGCGAGACTACAGATAGCCTTCTCTAATGTTTCCATGTAGTTACATAGTCACTGATATGGCACATAGTGCTTAATTACATATTTTTGAGGGGGAATAAACTTAAAGTTTTCGTCGCAAAGGCATGACCTCTCCTCTGGAGGACGTAGCCAGACCACCGGGCGCTCACTGGATTGTTTTCGGGAGCGGGAGGCAATGAAGGCGGGGAGAAATCAGAAGTAAGGATGCCGGCCGGTCGGGCCTGCTGGCGCGGCTAAAACTACCACACAAATCGACACTGCCAAGCCTCCTACTCACCAACACCAGATCGATCACACACAAAATGCATGAGCTATAAATACACACGGAACAGCTAGCAGCTAGCAGAGCGAGCTAGCTGTATCGGGACAGGGTAGGTGAATTAAAACAATGTATGAGTTGAAAACGCATCTTGTTGTCACGTAAGGGCCCTGTTCATGTTGCATAGACATTTTAATTGCATGTTGTGTCTGTTAAGAGGCACGATTCGTGTCGGGATTTTTTTTCAAACTAAAGTACACGCATATTTATAGCGATCAAGCTTAACGTAAAAATTGGCAGGAATTCTCCTTTAATTTTCCAATACCCATACAACCTTGTTATTTAGTATGTCAGATAAAAATTTGTATGTATGTACCAAAAAAATAAAAAGTATGTCATTTAGAACGCAACCAAGACCTTTGGAAACAAGAACAGCTGAAAGAAAGGTTTAAAACTCACAGAGACAGAAACAAAAGGAAGAAGGGAATATATTGTATGTTACCAGAGAGGATGAGGAGCTCTGTGATCTCGGCATCGCCCAGGAATGCCGCTGCATGCAGCGGGGTGCGCTTCTCTGCATCCTGAGGGAGGAAGACGGTCAGTTGGTACTTGTTGCTTGTAATATGAGAAAGGCACGGGGTGGTGAACATCAGGACATTTTTACACCTAATATGATGCAACACCTTTAGATTCCACAATTCCTAAATTAGAGCTGGAGCTCCCCTAGCCTGACAAGCCAGACCCACATCCAGATGTTGGGTCTGGGAACTCACCATTGGCAGGGCTCAATCCGAGGGGTGGGATAAATGGGATAAATGGTCTTTCAAATAATCTCTGCACGCAATAGGATAGCGCTACAACCATGTGATTGGCCTGACCAGAATTAGGTTTTTCCAGCTCGCAATCCAATGGAGAGTGCCTAGACCCTCCTGGCTGCAAATTAAATTTGCTGCCGCTAGGGTGCGTCTAGATTTCTAGGCTAGAGCTCCCCTGCTCCTCAGACAGCCTGAGGGGCAGAGGCGAACAAATGAAATAAGGGCACCAGCTGCATGCAGCAAGTTTTATAGCATGTTGGGAAGCCAATAGGGCACTTTATTATGTTTTCTTGCACATTGGGCCACCTTGGAGGGCACTTCATCATGTTTTAGGTACCATAGGAGCATCCAAGAGGGCACTTTTGCAACTGGATTCTCATGATATCACGAGAGTCGCGGGATTACATATGGCACGAAAATCCATTTTGTCAGGCTCCAACCTAATGTGTCTGAACTAACCGCTTACTGAATCAATCAGCGTCCGGTGAGGACCTAATGGCAGCTACGGGCGTGGTTGTGTGTAGTCTATATCGACGACGTTCCACTTCCGGGATTGCTCCATAGCCACCGAAAATTCCACCGGATGTCCGTCACCTTCCTCTTTCTTTGTGTTGGCGTTCTAAACTCTGGTGGATTTCTGAGGACTATGGTTAACTGCTCCTCAGATCTCTGCAGGGTAAATCCAGACAGCTAGCTAGACTACTTGACTGTGACGGCCGCAACGGTTTGTTCAAAACAGCAATGGCGGACGATGGTTCATCCAATCACCAGCTAGGTTTTTTTAAAGTGCCGGCCCTTTCCCAAACAGTGTCCCAATGACGGCTTCTCAGATTTTGTGTTAACAAGTTATCTGGTGTGTCAGGTAAGGGCACCAGTGAGCTGGAGTACATTTTATCCTATAAAAGCCATACACAAACTCTTCAAAATCAGTTAATAACACAAGACCAAGCTTTCAGTAACTGAGTGTTTTTTTACATGTGGTGCTTGAAAATCAATTACAACAAAGTAGTTGTGTCTAGAGCTGCAAAGATTAATCGATTAGTTGTCAACTATTACATTAATCGCCAACTATTTTGATAATCGATTTCCGTCATTTTTCTTTAGATTATTTATTGGGGGGGGTTCCCTTTTTTTCAGAGTGACAGTGGATAGACAGGAAAGGTGGGAGAGAGATGGGGGATGACACGCAGCAAAGGGCCGCAGGTTGGATTCGAACCCGGGCCACTGCAAAGGACTCAGCCTACATGGGGCGCACGCTCTTACTGGGTGAGCTAGAGGTCGCCTTGATTTCTGTCATTTTTAATGAAAAACAAAGTAAGAATTCTCTGATTCCAGCTTCTTAAATGTGAATATTGTCTAGTTCCTTCTCTCCTCTGTGACAGTAAACTGAATATCTTTGAGTTGTGGATAAAACAAGACATTTGAGGACGACATCTTGGGCTTTGGGAAACACTGAGCAACATTTTTCACCATTTTCTGACATTTTATAGACCAAACAACTAATCGAATAATCGAGAAAATAATCAAAAGATGAATCAACTATGAAAATAATCGTTGCAGCCCTAGCTGGTGTAGGTAGGAGAGACAGCAGGACCCAACGGGAGAAAGCGCCGCTGAGCTGGCCTGGACCTGGGCAAGCCAGCCTTCTTTGAGAATTCTTTATCGATCTTTTTCCCTCCCTTTGTAGAATTTCTTTTTTTTACTTCAAAGATCGGCTACCTAAGTAATAATTATAAGGTAAAATAAACTCCCGTATTGAATTTGTGATTATTTGGCTAAAGAGTTCTATTTCTTTCTATCTACCTTGCTGACACAACCACTAAGCTTTATACCATTGATTGCGTAATGACGTCAAACATATGCAAATGAGCGTATGACGTCATGTAACGACTTTTAGCAACTTTTGGAGCTGGTGCTAGCGACTTTCATTGGAAAAGAGTTGGCAACACTGGTTGTTATGGGAAGTGAGGCTCTCCCGTGTGTAAAAAAAGTGCCGTAAGCGGCAGCTGCCGCAGACGCAGTGATGCACATGCTTGTCTATGGGTAGTGAAGCTACAGTAGTCAGTGTTTTATGTTCGCTGCAAAGACAAACTAAATCACCTGATTAATGCAACGTAATCACGACGTCTCCCGGCCATTTTTCACCGCAGAAAGCTGCTACCAGCCAGGCTAAAGCTAACATAGTTAGCCTAAAGAAACAAGGCGTCTGTCCCAACTAACGTTATGGTTCGGAGCTGCGACGCTGGAAACCACTAAAGACACTAATCTACAACAGCAGTCTGTTTCTGATATAACGTCATTTACACTGATTTAAGTGCTCTTGGATACACAGTTTGTTGAGGAGTGTGACATGCAGGCTCTGCATGCACAGAAAACCAACAATCATGATACATTTTAATCAATTTATCAACAACCAAAGCAGGCCCCGCTAGTCGACCACAACCTGACATTTAGAGGAAGCAACATGCATTATTAATATCATTCACTTTAGCCTGGATTGAGATTATATGAATATAATGGTGTCATGTCAGTCAACCAGTGTATTTCTTCCTAATTTCCCTCTCCAAAATCACTTCAGAAGAGTAATCACAGCCTTACCTGCTTTGGTTTTTGTAAAGCATTAAAGTTCAACAAAGACTGGTTCCCATAAGAACATTTCCTTTTTCATTTTAATTTTCTTTGTAGATGCACTCCTACAAAATCACCCCAGTAGTTGAGAATGATTTAGTATTTATAAATAGGGCTATTTATGTCCTCTTGTCTTTTTTTCATATTGCAATATATATCGCAGGGGGAAAAAAATATCGCAATGTAAGTTTTTTCCAATATCGTGCAGGCCTAATCTAAAGTGGATGACAATGCCGGTGACGTGGGAATGACCATCGCCAGACACAGGAGACTAAATACAGCAGAGAGCCCACATCCTGTGCCGCTCGAGTACAGGCATGTGCTATGCATCTATACCCATATGATGTAAATAAACGCAACACACGCTCTGAACTTTGGCTTCTCTCACTCCTGACCTGCGTCGCTCCTCCCCTCACCCTTGGGCGCATGCTCCAACAGGAAGTGGGGCCTGAAGACGACTTCCACTGAGCCAGGGTTTTATTTTAAAACACATTTGTTTACAGTGCACAGTGGTGGGGGAAGTACTAAATCTCAGTACTTAAGTAAAAGTATAAATAAATAAATAAATAAATAACCACAGACATATTTACTTTAGTAAAAGTAGAAGTACCACAATGACAACCCTACTTAAGTAGAAGTAAAAAGTACCTGATTGTAAATGTACTTTAAGTATTAAAAGTAAAAGTACTTGCATAACGACTTATTGTCTTAATCTTATTTGCATATTACCATTTTAAATGGTAATATGCAAATAAGAAAAAAATTGTTGGTTAGTTGGTCAGTGAAGGCACGGTGTCTAGCGACCCGTGATTTACAAAGGGCTGGTTCAGTTATTTTGATGCTGAGCTTCGACAGTATCCATACTGTCCACTACCACAAACAAGGCCTGGCTTTAAAAAAAAAAAAAAAGTCCTACCCTAAACCAGCATAAAACGGAAATATGTTGTTAGAATCGGAATGCGGTTGGTTTTATTCATGGATGTATTTTAGGACGGTTTTATTTAGAGGTGTGAATCTTCACTGATCTCCCAATTCGATTACGATTATCAGGTCAGCGATTCGATATCTCGATGCATCGCGTCAAAAACATTTTTCTATTAAAGCCATATATATTATATACATTATAGATATTTTACTTGACAAACTTGCATTGTCAAGTGCAATGCCCAAGCTTCAATAAGTAACTTTAGACTGGAATGATGAAGTGTTTGGATTTGTTTCTTTAAAGGTAGCTACCACGAAGGGTGACCTATTCTGGATTAGTCATATATCACCCTACTTTTAACCAGCAAATCTATGTAAAAGAAAAAAAAGGTATTGTTTACTGAACGATAACTTAAATGTACAAATAATATTTAGCAGTTAGATTGAATAAAAAAAAAAAAAAAAACATAACACAAATCACACCCTTCAAATATGCTAACTGCAATATTTCTTCAAATGATATTACACACAACTACCTCTTTACCCGTTTCTCTATCAGTTTCCACTTAAAACACTCCAGCTACACAAAATGATTCCTCCTTACAGCAGTTTCAATGTAAAACGTACTCAAACCCTATTAAACCACTGTGTTACCACACACCAGATAACTGCTGCAAAATGTAACAGAGTAAAAGTCAAAAGTATGCACTATTGATTCTACTTCAGTACAGATACGTGATAAATGTACTTAAGTGCAAGTATTTGTACTTTGTTACATTCCACCACTGACAGTGCAGCAGTACAGTGGAATAATGGTTACAAAGTATCATGTAGCATTTTCAATTTCAATTCTAGATGTTTTGACCTTTTATGAGCAAGAAAGAGAGAAGCACGTTGACATAGCTACCACGCCGCCTGATGTTATTTTGTTGATTGTATTGTCTGCAATTGTTGTCTGTTGTTGAGCTGTTTTGTCTTGTGGTGTGATGATTGTTTTACTTACTACGCAATGGAAATAAGCCTTCGGACTTTATTGCGTTTTTCAGAGACGTTGTGACTATGAGAAAACATTTAAAAAAGGTACTCTGTGGAGTTTTTGACCACTAGTAGTACTATAGAGTATGTTCTTATGAGTGGGTTCTGTTGGTATTGTGCAAGGGGCTACAGATGTATGCATACAGCAAAGGAAGTGAAGAAGAGGGGCTACAATGCAGTGTTTAAAACTCAGCTCTGCAGATGTTTTATAAGGAAGGAAGTGCACCCAGTACTTTTGTTAGACCTCGTTAACATAACTTTTGTGTGTTTACAGAATGCAGTGCACTTCTGTAAAAATCAAACAAGAGATTAAGAACTTTCTTGGGCTCATCTAAATACATTTTAACAAGATTTTAATAACAAACTGGAAGAAATTTGCAAGAGGAAGAGTGAAAAGCTGGTTGGCGAAACAAAAAGTCTAAATGCATTTGAAGTACCGGCTGCTAGAGGAGGTTTGGTGGACGGATGAGGAAATGGGCTATAGTTTTAGTTTTAAAAGGTATGGTTGCAGATTGCAACCAACTGAATACCCCTCCGCTCACCCCTCCCTTTCCCAAGCATGTAGTAGAATCTGAATGGTTTATAAGGAAGGAAGTGCACCCAGTACGTTTGTTAGACCTCGAAAACATAACTTGTATGTGTTTACAGAATGCAGAAGAACTGTCTTGGGTTCATCTAAATATATATTTAACAAGATTTTTTTTTTAAAGACTGGAAGAAATATGTAGGATTGTAGGACCTCTTAAAGAAGCAGTGTGTAGGATTTGATGGCATATTGCAGTGAGGTTGCAGGTTGCCCTTTCCCAAGCGTGTAGCAGACCCTGCGGTGGCCTCCAGGTAAAAACAGGTAAAAACACGAATAGGCCCTCTCTGGAGCCGGTGTTTGGTTTGTCCGTTCTGTGCTACTGTAGAAACATGGTGGTGCAACATGGCGGGCTCCGTGGAAGAGGACCTGCTCCCTACAGTATGTAAATAGGAAGAGTTCATTTTAAGCTAACGAAAACACAACTATTCTAGTTTCAGGTGTTTATACACCCATGATAACATAGTTATGAGTAAGTTAGTTAGTTATATTTTGTTTCTGCCAATAGATCCCACCTAAATCCTACACACTGCTCCTTAAAATTTGATAGAGGGTGAACTCTAGGTAAACAGACATCCCTTATTATATCTGACACCTCTGTCTTGATGCATGTTTGTGTGTGTGTGTGTGTGTGTGTGTGTGTGTGTGTGTGTGTGTGTGTGTGTGTGTGTGTGTCCTCACCAGAGCATTGATATCTTCCGACTTATATATGAGCATACGAATCTCTTCAGGGTCTCCGCTGAAGATCGCCTGGATGAGAGGAGGCTGACAACAAGACAGAAGAAAGAAGATTCAACACATGACCAGAGGCAACATGTCAGACTCTAATAGATAAATACACAGGATCGATTTAAACAGCGATAAGGAATTCATCGGGAGTGAAGCGACATGACAAAATCACAAATATTTCCTGGACGTTACACAAGAGCATGATCCTTCCCACGGTATAAAACTCTTTGTTTGTGTGTGTGTGTGTGTGTGTGTGTGTGTGTGTGTGTGTGAGCAGCTGCTTGACTTTAAGCTGCTGTGTTTATAAAAGCTGGAGCTACTACGAGACTGCAGCCTCTTATACACAGTATACAAAAATGTTCTTTAATACCAACAGGACGTTTCTTTTTCTTTTACAGTGAACCTCTAACTATATACTATATACTAGTTAGGGAAATATTTTTTGCCCTCCATACAGAGAAACTATTGTTGTAGAAGATTCTTTGTAGATACAAATCATAAAAATAAAATGTCTGTGCAGAGAAAAGGCTTTAATGAAGGGCACCGTGTGGAGGTCATGTCTCTGAAGCCCTTATTTATTTTCCTTACTAGATCACAGATATGAGGTAAATAGAGGCCGTAAAAACACACACACACACACACACACAAACACACACAAACACACACCAGTGTCAATCAGCACTATACTGTGGATTTTAGAGTAAACAGAAGCAGGCATGGGTAAAGAAAAAAGCCTGCCAACATGCCAGCAATGGTGGAATTTAACTAAGTACATTTACAGTACAAGTACTGTACTTGAGTACAAATGTGAGGTACCTTTACTTTACTTGAATATAATCTTTTGATTTGTCATAAAAAAAAAACGTTTTGAAAACATAAAAAAAAGGTACAAGACTGTGTACAGAAACTCATCATCACAGACTTCAGTGGTACGCTTAGGTTTGTGGGTAGTATAGTATTTCTCCATGACATTGCGAATAAAAAAAAAAAAAAACTTAAAACAAGGTTGATTTCATACAGACTTGTGGCTTCTATACAGGGACATAAACCTTTGTTTCACAACCTCACAGCTCGTGGTCAGTCCACTTTGAAACGTTTAGACATGATGGCTAATAATCAAAATCCTTACAGAGAAATTGAATAGGGGTTTTACTTTCAGAGCCACACTGTTGAGCTCTATATGGAAATCTAATCTAGAAAGACCACATTGATCATTTAAAAACACTAAAAGTCTCTGCAGAGACAGAAACGTAAGCTGCAGGTTCGATGCGTTACTGATGAATCACGCCTAACAGAGAAAGGCCTCACTTCACTTCCTGTGTGTTTTTCTGCCGCCTCCTGCCTCACTTCCTGTTGCACAGTCTCTCCTTCTCAGAAACAAGAGCGAGAGGAACCACGGAGCAGCGTTTCACTTCTGCTTTAAAAAACTGAGCACACATGTTCAAACAAAATGATACCACTTCCTCATTGGACCTGTTTTTTGTCCCCCCCCTTTCTCCTTTGAATTGAATTCTGGTCACATCATCATCATCATCATCATCAGCATCAGCATCATGACATCACAGGCCAGGCCAGGAAGGTGTTTGAAATGTTCCCCCATAGTGTGGACATGGTGTTCTAATAATACGCCGTTTCTCTGAATGTTAAACTGATGTTTTCTTCTTTCAAGCCACCTTACAAACCAGAACGCACCTCGCCAAAGAGGATTGTCCAGCCTTCCTCACTGTTTTTTCTCCTGGTGATTAGCCACATTTTCACACAAGCTCAAAGCTGTTAAGCACTGATTCAGGGTTTAATCAGGGTTTAATCAGGGTTTACCTGAGGCAGAGTGATAAGAGTTGGAGGGAGGAAGGACACATTTAGGGTCGAGAGAGAGAGAGAGAGAGAGAGAGAGAGAGAGAGAGAGAGAGAGAGAGGTGAACGAGGCCCCAGCTGGAGAGCAGAAAAGTGGGGGGCTGTGCCTTTAAAGAAGCAGCCAACGCTTGGCAGCATATGGCCTCTTTAGCTATGCATTTCTTTCTAAGTGCTTCACATGCGCTCACACACACATTCCCATCTTCAGCAGTAAAACTCAGCTGGCAGCGGCCCCTTGTCACAGAGCTGTGATCGCTGTGGGGACTCGGGGAGACGGATGCTGGCACAAGAAAGGAAAAGCAGATTTAGGGAGTGTAAGCATGAATGAAAACATTTCTTTTAAAACGCGTTACAATGTTTTTAAGGCCGATAAATATTTTAGAATTATAAAAATCGGAATTCATCAGCCAGTATTGGTTTTGGCGTTAACATTTGACAAAGATCTATCAAAAGACTTAAGACATAATACAAATTTGCTTGGGAATCAAAACGTATGAAAATAAATTACAGTAACTGTTGAGCAATACTGTATTTGTAATTGACACTTAGCAACTTAACAAGAGATTATAAATACTATTGAAAAATATAAATAAAATGATTAAATCTAGATCAAGAAAATGGTCAAATATTCATACAAAATCCAGCCTATTAAAGGTCCTATGACATGCTGCTTTTTGGATGCTTTTATATAGACCTTAGTGGTCCCCTAATACTGTATCTGAAGTATTTTTTATATAGGCCTTAGTGGTCCCCTAATACTGTATCTGAAGTCTCTTTTATATAGGCCTTAGTGGTCCCCTAATACTGTATCTGAAGTCTCTTTCCTTGGCCTTGACCAACTGCCATGCTTCACTTGTTTTCAAGCCATGATGTCTCTCTCTCTCTCTCATGGGTGGGCCAAATTCTCTGGGCGGGCAAAGCAGAGAAAGGGGAGGTAACCTTTCCCCTTATGACATCATAAAGGGAAGATTCCAGATCGGCCCATCTGAGCTTTCATTTTCTCAAAGGCAGAGCAGGATACCCAGGGCTCGGTTTACACCTATCACCATTTCTAGCCACTGGAGGACCATAGGCAGGCTGGGGGAACTCATATTAATGTTAAAAAACTGTGTGACATTTTCATGCCATGGGACCTTTAAACGCACATTTCTGTGATAAGCAATTGCTAAAACCTACCCCCAAAACAGAGTGTGTCCAATCATAGCTTAGCAACCGTAAATAGGCACGACAGGTCAGTCAAGATTTTTGTTCCTTATTATGAATGGGAATTTGGATGGTGGTATCCTTTTTTAACCTTAACAAAACCAAAAACACAAGAACAAAAGTGTGACAAAATGTTAAACTGTCTATTTGTCTGTTCTAAATGATTCTGTTAATAATAATAATAATAATAAATTGAATTTATATAGTGCTTTTCAAAGACTCAAAGTCGCTTTACACGGGAGGTAGATTACAAAAACAGAACAAAACAAAACAAGATTCAGGCACAGATGAAAAGGGGAGGGGCGTGGGGCTACGGATAGGCAGAGGTGAAGAGATGGGTCTTGAGGCCGGACTGGAAGATGAAGAGGGACTCGGAGGTGCGGATCTCTTGGGGGAGGGAGTTCCAGAGCCTGGGAGCTGCTCTGGAGAAGGCTCTGTCCCCAAAACTGCGGAGGTTGGACTTTTGGATACAGAGGAGACCGGCTGAGGTGGATCTGAGGGACCGTGAGGGTTGGTACGGGGAGAGGAGGTCAGTGAGGTATGAGGGGGCCAGATGGTGGAGGGCTTTGTAGGTGAGGACCAGGATTTCGTAGGTGATCCGGTGGGAGATAGGAAGCCAGTGGAGTTTTTTTAGGACTGGAGTGATGTGGTGCCAGGATTTGGAGCGGGTGATGAGTCGGGCGGCTGAGTTCTGGACCAGTTGGAGTCGGTTGATGTTGGGAGAGCTGATGCCGAGGAGAAGTGAGTTGCAGTAGTCCAGTCGGGACTTTCAGCAGCGGGGGGTGTGAGAGAGGATCTGATTTTGGCGATGTTGCGGAGGTGAAAGGAGGAGGTTTTAATGACATGAAGGATGTGGGGCTCAAGGGAGAGGGTAGAATCAAAGATAACGCCAAGGTTACGGGCCTGGGGAGACAACGGTGCCACTTTGAAAACCACTGCTCTAAGGAACTGATTCAGGGTCTCAAAAGAACATACAGTGATCTTTTCTTCTTATCCTACACAAACTTCCTCCATCAGATAACCTCTATATTCATCACACACGCTAAACTGCAACACATAAACGTCATGTCCAAACGCACAAACACATTGTGTACGTCCTGTCTTGTGTCTCCATCGTGTCCTCAGACGCCAGAGGCGACTGTGGGGCTGCCCTCGTTTTATTCGATTGGTCGACAAATCGGTCGTTTTGGTCTTTGCCAACTAAGATTCATTTAGGAGATTAGTCTTTTTTTATGCTTTTTTCATGCTGAATGACTTATTTCCTACAAACCTATGAGCACATCACTGGTAAACAGAAGATTTAAAGAGGCGCTATTGCATGATTCTTTGAGGAGAAACTCAGTTTTACAGATCTGTCGATTAAATCGACTAATCGTCTGAGTGTTGGTCGACTAAGAATTTCTTTAGTCGAGGACAGCCTTAGTTGACTGAGGCCTCTAACGGGCTCATCTCCTTCCCCTCTGGGTCAACAACACATTTCAGATGTCCTAACAGTGAAGCGCCAAATCAAAACTCCACTATTTCTGCAAGTTATTATTCCCCTCAGTCCCTCTCTCAAACTCTGAACGTTTCACCTGCCTTAAACAGTCACAGGAGACAATAGAGGAAGCCAATGTCAAAAACCAGAAATAAAGAGAAAAAAACACAGGAAATCTGATAAGCGTACATGCGCACATCCACTACAGAGACACGCTTGCGTCCGGAAAGTCAAAAGTCAACAACTTCCTGTGCTTCCTTTGTATTCTGTTTGGTGGAAAGATGACGTCTCTCTGCATGCATACATTACTGACAAAAAAATAAAGAAGTGATCAGATATTTTACTTAAGTAAAAGTAGCAGCAATAGTGTAGAGATACTTTGTCCTTTTATTTAAGTAAAAGTACATAAGTAATCAATCAAAATGTACTCAAAGTACTAAAAGAATATCAGGTCAGCGGTCTCCTTTAAGTCCTTTATAAAAATATTATTATAAAAGTACTCATTATGCAGAATGATGTTTATTATGTTACTGGATTATAATTATTGATGCTTTACAGCTGCAGTGGGTAGAAAGCAAAAAAGTAAAGTGAGAGCTCTTCCTGCATCTCTCCCTCTCCCCTCTCTGTCGCACGGACAACGCATGCGCAGAACAGCCAATAGGAACGCTCTCTCTCTCTCTGAAATGATCTGTGATTGGCCAAAAATCAATATGTGTAACAATAACTTAAAGCTTTAGCGCGTAACTTTTTGATATTAATAAACGTCCGCTACATTCAAGCCATTGCCAAATGAGTTGCTACAAAGCTAATTAAAAGGCCCTGACACACCAACGAGATGGCCGACCGTCGGCAGAAAAGGAAGTCGGACTGATCAGTCGGCTCCCTGAGGTCCAAAAAGTGCCTCGGGACACACCAAAGCGACGCCACATACGTTCTGTGCGCACGCGAGACGTAATACGCCTCCATAACCTCAGGCAGCGCTAATGTGCATTGTCGCCCAAAAAATTAAAACTCTGGGTCTGGCTTCTCCAGCCGAACACTAACCCTTGTTCGAAATACGATCTTGTATTTTACGAAAATAGTTCACTGAAACGTGTTTCTGAAAACATTTTAAGCGAGAAATAGGCCATACAGTTGCTGAATCGGTCTTCATTTCAGATCGACAAAGGTCAGTTTAAAAGACTTTCATCAGATTTTGAGAGGTGTCCATCACTCATCCCGCCTCTCATTTCCGGGTAAGCACTCCACCAATCAGATTGGTCATCGAGTCCGACTGCCCGCCCTCCGACCCAGCAAGTCATGTCGGCCAAAATGAAGGCCGACGGCCCCTCCAACGGACGACGGCACGTAACACACCAAACAGACTCGAGTCACTGACCTCGCCAGACTGTCCGACGGCCGATTATCGGGTTGGTGCGTCAGGGCCTTTAGACTATCAGCTCCACACAGCTCTCTCTGTATTTCTCAGTATGGCTATGTTCAGAAGATGGTGGCATCCGGTGACTTTCCCACGCAGAAACTTGAGTGAAGATAATGACCTCTTCTGAAGAGTCCATCGTGTTTTTTTTATTCCTTCGTGTCCTCCTTTGGCTACTAGCAACTGTGTGGAGGGAGGTGTGGGGGGGGCAGTGTGCGATCACAGAAGGCTTGTATCATGTGGACGCTCCGACAGTTTTAATGTCATTACTTAGAATTCCTCATGGGGGCGGCAGAAACTACGCACTATAGCTTTAAACTAAAGTATTTATTTATTTATTATGTCACATGACAAGTACGACGGGGCAACGAAGCATTTAACTGTACAACGTAGAGATATGTTGAGTATTTATTTATTAGCTGATGTATATTTTGTGCTGATAATCAAAATCTGCAAAGTAACTAAAAGCCTTCAAATAAATGTGGAGGAGTAAAAAGTACAATATTTGCCCCCAAAATGAAGTGGAGTAGAAGTACAATCCAGTGTAGAAAAAAAAAAAAAAAAACTCCTATTGTCACTCAAATAATTGTCCGAAATCTGCCACTTTAAGTTGGATATGTCCATCCGTTTATTTTTTACATTATAACAAAACTATAATCAAACAAAATAACTCAAACACACTCTCCCGTTTGTTTCCACGTTCATTTCGACCTCAATGTGTGCAACACACCTGTCACAATTACTCCACACTTAAGTAAACTTTGGCTACCCCCAGCGTCACACAGTGGAGGCCAATGAAATAGCTCCAACAGAAATACTAGTACTAGTACAAGAACCTCAGAATTGTACTTAAGTACAGTACTTGAGTAAATGCAGCTCAAGCAGCAACGTGTGATAATTTATAAAGACTGAAGACATCAGAGCTGCACAAAAAAAACACTTAGACCTTTACATCTTTTTTTTACCAGATTGATCTCTGGAGAACATCTGTACCTGCAAAACGTCTCCCTCTACCAGGACAAACAAGCTGAGCATAATTTACTATCGTAGGTTAAAATAAAAGATCCTACAATAGCTGATTTTCATTTCCATGTGACCCGCTCTTGATCAGCACATGATGAAAAACAGCGAGAGAAGAAGAAAAAAAAAAAACTCTATAACAGTCCTGCTGAGCTGTCTGCTGAGCTGAGGCATCCAGTTATCATCATCATCAGCGTGTTGTCTGAAAATAACAGGAAGTCCCACAGTTCTGAGTTACATAAAAAAAAAAAAAAACTGTTCGAACCTCCTCGAAGTTAACGACAGATCTGATAAATACTGTATGGACTGAGAAGGCTGCGTCGGATCAGGGATTTCTACCAGTACGTCTTCTTTCTCTTCAGATGTCAGCTACAGTTCTGTACTAAAGTACAATTTTGAGGCATTTGTACTTTAGTTGAGTTTTTTCATTTTCTGCAACTTTATACATCTACTCCACTACATTTCAAATAGAGATGTTCCGATACCGATACAGTATCGGTATCCGATACCGATACTGCCTAAAACGCTGGTATCGGGAAGTACTGGAGTTTATGCACCGATCCGATACCACGTAATAAAGCCCTAAAGAAAAAATACGTTAAAGTAGTTTATTTATGTTCTTTTTCCGTTATAACTGAATGTCAAACTGGAGAATAAAAGAAGTTCTGGGGCATTCATGTTTCACAAAGAGTTTAACCTGAGCCAGACCGACAACAAAGATAGAAATCATATCATCCATACAGGGATAGTAGTATACAGTTGTTAAAACATAATAAAATATATGACACACTGGTATCGGATCGGTACTCTGTATCGGCCGATACGCAAGTTCAGGTATCAGAATCGGTATCGGGAAGCAAAAAAATGGTATCGGACCATCTCTAATCTCAAAGGGAATGATTGTAGTTTTTACTCCACCACATTTGTCTGACAGCTTTAGTTTCTTTACATATGACAGTTTTTCATCCCCTTCCTGTCTAGTGAAAAACCCCAACAAGTCCTCCAAACCATACGGCGATATGGGTCGTTGGTTCCCTACCTTCTGACGGCGCCTTCACACTAACACTTGAAATCAGCTCCGTAATACCCAATGCGCCCCCCAGTGGACGTCGTACTACACCGTTGAAAGCGTCTGAAGCGAGTAGGAAAACAATGGCGGAGAGACTAGAACGACTCATTCTGTCAGTGTCCAAATGTCCAATTCTCTATGACCTCTCATCTGAGGGCTATAGAGATATAAACAGAAAGGCTGCTGCGTGGAGAAAGGTTGCCCACGATGTTGATCTGTCAGGTCAGTTAAATGTGATATAGCGGTATAATGTCAATAGTTTGATGTCTGTTGCTAACCAACTTAGCCATAGCAGGTATCCTATGCATTGTTTCTGCACAGAAGAACTGCTCCGTTAAAGATACCTGCCAGGACTATTTTCACGCGAGCCGTTCGGCCCCAATATCATTTATGTCTCCTTTACAACACCACAGACAACGTACCAATCTCAAACTGGCTTATCCACCTGGCGCACTATTGGCAGGTTTAACACGATGACGATAGAGAAGCGACGACTTTTTCTTTACATTCAGGAAGCCGGCCAACGAAGCGCAGCAACCCGTTGATGCCGCTGTCGCTGCTACGTCACCCGGTTCGTTGGTCTGATTGGTTGAAGGATTATCCAATTGCGTACAGAGTCATTTGAACTATGCCCATTGCAGAGAAAATACATAGACTCCCCAGACTAATGTTCAATCTTAATCAGCTGAAAAATGCGTCATCACAAAGCTGAAAACAGGTTCAAATGAGCACAACCTTAACCCTTGTGTTGTCCTCCCGTCAACCTTGAAAAAAGGTGGGTTTTTTTCGACGTTTTTGACGCCATTTTTTTCACAGTTTGTTTTTGCGTTTTCCAACGTTTCAAATTGTTACATTTTTCTTCTACACATTTTCAGCGCTTATTTCTACGTCCCATATTTTCTGATATAAAACAAAAATTGAAAACACAGAAGTCAACACAAGGGTTGTTAAACATCTACAGCAGTAAAATGCAACATCCACATTAATGCAGCAGGAATATAAATTCAGAAACATCAGATAGACGAAGTCATGGCATTATAGAGCAAATTAAAGCTGTAACGATTAATCGGTTAGTCGATTTTTCACAATTTTCTGATATATTATACACCAAGCATTTCTTTGAAAAGGGAATCTGTTAATAGAAAAATGAGTTGCACCTCTAGAACAAATCGAAACCCTTTCAGATATGTGAGCATGAAGGTTTACTCTTGACCTTGACTACAGATCCATTTAGCTGATCTGGAGCTTTCCACCAGCTTTCACACCATCTTCCTCAGCATACACCAAAGATGTACATGTTCAAATCTCAATTTGTGTGCACACTTTAAAAGACCATTTGTCTAAGTTTAAGTGTAAAAGTGAGATTGAAACTCTGCTGAGGAGCATTACTACCAAAAGCTCCAGAGCTGCAACTCAGTAGACCTTGAGGTGAGATTGTTTCTCAAATATGTCTCCTTGGCATGAAATCTTATCAGAAATTGACTCTTTTTTTATGCATGAGTTGGTCCTTCACATTAAACACTAATTTGTGCACCACATTTCAGCCCTGAGGAGACATAAATCTGCATTTAGCTGCAGATACATCTTGATTATTGAGGATATTTTGCGGTTTGCAGCGTTGACGCTTTGCGGAAAAAGACAGAGCAGGAAGTGTAAGTGAAGTGGGCTGTCCTAATTTTAACAGAGCACCGAAAATGATACCGACAAAATCAGGACATTAGCGACGTGCAGTTTTGTGCAGCTTTATGAATGTGTTCTGTGCTCGGTTTGCAGGAGAGAAATGTGCTTTATGTTCTCTCAGTTGTGCCCAAAGTGGCGACACAAAGACATTAAAAATACATTTCTACCAAACAGCAGTGGGATGAAGCGTCAAATCTGTTGCCTGTTTAGATGCTAAGCTAACAGCTAGCACGTCTACCTGGTCGGCCAGTTTGAGGACAGCCATCTCTGGGTCAGCTCCGGCTGTTCATCCACTCCCTCCGACACCGCAGCACCATGCACGGTGCGATGCTGCGCCCCGCTCCTCCTCCTTCTCCTCCTCCTCTCCTTCCTCCGGACTTCCTGCGGGACTTGTAGCTGTAGCAGCTTGTAGCAGGCTTCTCGTAGCTCTGTAGCAGGCACACAAGTGGCGGGTGATGGTGATGAAGGCCGGGTGCGAGCACCAGGGGCCAGCAGCCCGGCTCCACTCACGCTATCTGAGGCGACGCTGCGGAGCAGAGGCGGCCGCTCGGGAGTCGCAGGGAGGCGGGGAAGCAGGAACGGTTTGACCCAAAACAATCCACATGTATGGCCGCCGCTGCTGCTGCTACTGCTGCTAACGTTTCTGCTGATGCTGGTGATGCACAGAGCTCCCAGGCGTCTCTCCGAGCCATACACTACCCACAGAAGCCTCCCTCCTGCCCGGTCAGTAAAGCCACTAGCCTCCCGGAGAAGCAGCCAGGCTGAATTCAGCTGAACGGAGATCACACAGGAAGTCGGAGCCTGTCTCTCCTCCCGCCTCCTCCTCCTCCTCCTCCTCCTCCTCCTCTCAGATGCAGAAGTGGAGGAGCTGCTTCCTCAGCATCAACAACCAGCACCTCCTCGCTGCTGCCCTCCATTGGACACAGAGGGAACAACACATTTTCAACAGCAGCCTCCAAAAGTAATAAATCAAGGTGCATGAAATTAGACGGTGTTTCCCAACCCAGGGTACTTGTACTCCGGGGGTAACGTTACGTACGGTATTTTATTAGAGCTTTTATTGTGACTTCCTTCTTAACCTTCAACTGAGAGGTTACACAATACCTTACACTTGGAAAGATTGTGGAGCAGAATTTGAAAGAATAATTCAATTCAATTTTTCAATTCAATTGTATTTATAGTATCAAATCATAACAAGAGTTATCTCAGGACACTTTACGGATAGAGGAGGTCTAGACCACACTCTATAATTTACAAAGACCCAACAATTCCAGTGATTCCCCCAAGAGCATGTATAAGTGCGTAAATGCGACAGTGGCAAGGAAAAACTCGCTTTAGGAAGAAACCTCGGACAGACCCAGGCTCTTGGTAGGCGGTGTCTGACGGTTCTATTATCAGCTCTAGCACCTGGACACTGGCATTTTAAACAGGTAGCTAAGTAATTCATAATCAACTGAAATGGTTAGTTAAAATTATTGACTAAACAGTCCAAATAGTTAGCTAAAACTACTGACTAAACAGCTCAAATAGTTAGCTAAAACTACTGACTAAACAGTCCAAATAGTTAGCTAAAACTACTGACTAAACAGTCCAAATAGTTAGCTAAAACTACTGACTAAACAGCTCAAATAGTTAGCTGAAACTACTGACTAAACAGTTCAAATAGTTAGCTAAAACTACTGACTAAACAGTTGTAATAGTTAGCTAAAACTACTGACTAAACAGTCCAAATAGTTAGCTAAAACTACTGACTAAACAGTCCAAATAGTTAGCTAAAACTACTGACTAAACAGTCCAAATAGTTAGCTAAAACTACTGACTAAACAGTCCAAATAGTTAGCTAAAACTACTGACTAAACAGTCCAAATAGTTAGCTAAAACTACTGACTAAACAGTCCAAATAGTTAGCTAAAACTACTGACTAAACAGTCCAAATAGTTAGCTAAAACTACTGACTAAACAGTCCAAATAGTTAGCTAAAACTACTGACTAAACAGTCCAAATAGTTAGCTAAAACTACTGACTAAACAGTCCAAATAGTTAGCTAAAACTACTGACTAGCTAAACAGTTCAAATATTTAACGTTAGCTAAAAGTAATGGATAAACGGTTGAAACACTCAGCTTCACTCCCAAGTAGTAGTAGTACAATGTTGACCAAACCAACCTTAATATTGAATTGTATGAAAAAAAGTAATAATATCCGCTTTTATATAGCTAATAGTGTTATTTGGAACACATTGGGAATCAATGAAGGGGTACGGGAGATCATCTAACAGGACTGTGGGGGTACATCAGATCAAAAAGGTTGGGAACCACTAATATAAGAGACTAGTGTGATGTAGGTTATATGAGGATTAGATCTGTTTAAAGGGGCATATCACTGTTCAGGCCCTTAGACAATTCCGGCGCAAAACGAACCTAGGGGTTATTAACAGATGTGTACCCACTCTGTCGCTCTCTGGGACATGTTTTCATGCTAATCGAATGAGTTTGGAGCTTGAAAGCCACTAGCGTGGACCGCTGATTAGCTTACAACGCTAGTATTCGGGGCACAGGGAACGTAAAAACAAATCGCTATTTATACCACTAAAAAGGCTCAAAATATCACCACACTTCAACGGTAGCATAATGAGGGTCCCTAAATGTTAACCGAAGCATTGAGAACTTTGTAAGTGTACAGACAGTTTATTGAAAAGATAGATTATAAAGACACTTGCGTTCATGTTTACATGCCGCTGGGGGCGTGGCGACCGCCATCTTTTGTAGCTAATACACTAACTATGGAGAAGTACCTACATACAAGCCAACTTCAAAACATTCAAACTATCCCTTTGAGCTACATGACAATAAGTCTTTGGAAACTTTCCACCATCACAAACCCACAACCTTCTCTTTTATGAAATTATTGTTGTAAATGATCAAGATTTTCATACAGAACTTAATGGATGCTAAACGCTGCTGGTAAGGGAAGGAAAACTGTGAAAACACTAAGTTCTTACAAGTCATTCATAGTACAATATATTTATTATTATATATTGAGATTTTGAGCAAATGGTTTAAAACCTGCAAAATCCCAAGAATGGTCCTTAAAAAAAAGAAACAACAAACTTGTAAGCTTTTTAAAGTTTGTTGTTTTGCGTCTGCAATCTCAGATTATTATCCTACTACATTACTGCTCGTGTCATTTCATGTACACAATGTTTCACTGTGGAAACTTTTTTAATCACAGTCATCTCCCCCAGGGGCAGGTTACTTCCCAGTGTTGACGCACACACACACACACACACACACACACACACACACACACACACGCACACACACACACACACGAGACACCACCATGTATTCTTCATGGAGATGCATTCCAAAGGTTCTAGAGGGAAGGAAACTGAAGAGGCTCTTTATTGTGTCTCGAACATAATTAATAAAAAACATCAAAACTCCACCACCACAAGTCCACTGAAGTATATTTCTAGAATAAAGCCTGACATCTGTGTGTTACCGTTCTCAAAATCACTTCACTTTGGCAAAAAACAACCTTCGAGCTAGCAAGCCACATGCTGAAAATGGCAGGTTTTTAAGAAAATTTGGATCGTGCAACAACGTAGGTCTGCTTGGTTCTTTCTGTGAATGATTGTAAAGATTTACAAAGAATATGTTTATGTCATTGAGAGCATGCTGATGTTACCATTTAGAGCAGCCTTACAGGGCCACAATCATCACATGATTTGATTTGATTTGATTTATTGGGATCTCCATTAGCTGGGGGCCATAGCCACAGCTATTCTTCCTAGAGTCCACCCAAAACTTGTGCAGCTATACATTGCCGTGCATAATTACAATAAAAACAACCACCAAACCAAACATTCAATACATCACAGAAAGAAAAACAACCAAAATAATGAGACATAACAACATTCAACTCAGCACCACACAACACAGGACCTAGTTTAAATTAGATGAGATTATGACATTAATCACTTGAAACATGATAAATGATACATGATCAAATGCATGCATTCAACCAATTAGCCTCAAAGCAAACCAACCACACAGCAGCAGGGATATTTGACCTGGGTCAGATAAGCTGCTGCTCAACCAAATGTGAATGATTGTGAGCCATAAATAAGTACCAACTGTACAGGCCTTCTATTTATCAAATGGTTGGTCATATAATTAGAATATCATGAAAAAGTTGATTTATTTCAGTAATTCCATTCAAAAACTTGTATAATGTATACATTCATTCCACTCAGACTGATATATTTCAAGTGTTTATTTCTTTTAATGTTGATGATTAGAACTGACAACTAATGAAAACCCCAAATTCAGTATCTCAGAAAATTAGAATATTGTGACAAGGTTCAAAACTCAAAACCTTTAAATGGTCTCTCAGTCTAGTTCTGTAGGCTACACAATCATGGGGAAGACTGCTGACTTGACAGCTGTCCAAAAGACGACCATTGACACCTTGCACAAGGAGGGCAAGACATATAAAACCCATTCAAACATGTGGGGGAGATTCACAAAGAGTGGACTGCAGCTGGAGTCAGTGCTTCAAGAACCACCACGCACAGACGTATGCAAGACATGGGTTTCAGCTGTCGCATTCCTTGTGTCAAGCCACTCCTGAACAAGACACAGCGTCAGAAGTGTCTCGCCTGGGCTAAAGACAAAAAGGACTGGACTGCTGCTGCGTGGTCCAAAGTTATGTTCTCTGATGAAAGTACATTTTGCATTTCCTTTGGAAATCAAGGTCCCAGAGTCTGGAGGAAGAGAGGAGAGGCACAGAATCCACGTTGCTTGAAGTCCAGTGTAAAGTTTCCACAGTCAGTGATGGTTTGGGGTGCCATGTCATCTGCTGGTGTTGGTCCACTGTGTTTTCTGAGGTCCTGTATTGGTCTTAAGTAATATTCAAATTTTCGGAGATACTGAATTTGGGATTTTCATTAGTTGTCAGTTATAATCATCACATTTAAAAGAAATGAACATTTGAAATATATCACTCTGTGTGATGAATGAATATAATATACAAATTTCACTTTTTGAATGGAATTACTGACATAAATCAACATTTTCATGATATTCTAATTATATGACCAGCACCTGTATACACATTTGCCTCTAGTTTTCAAGGGATATCCCTCTGCTACAGTCTCTCACACACACACACACACACACACACACACACACACACACACACACACACAGTCTGCCAGGGAATCTGGGTCAAAGCACATGAAACTGGCTGTGCAGCAGTGGTGAGTGAGGGAGGGTTTTTTTTTTTTTTTCCATTGTGTGTCTATGAGCTGTCATGCATACTACTGCAAGTGAATTCCCAATTTGTACCTCAGCTATATGATTGTGGAGCGACACTGCCAGTGGCCCCTGCAATATTAAAGCTGGGGACGGCAGTCATTGGGCAAAACTTATAATAACCTTTCAGCATATTGTTACTCAAGTGGTCTGAGAGAAAACTAAACTTCTGCACTTCATCTTGGCTCCATTATTAGGCTTTAGAAAATCGTGCTGGTAACGGGAGACTTTGGCCAATCACAGGTTATTTAAGAATATTTTCAGAATGGTATTTCAGAAAGAGATACAGTAGAGAGAACAAGTATTTGATACACTGCCGATTTTGCAGGTTTTCCCACTTACAAAGCATGTAGAGGTCTGCAATTTTTATCATAGGTACTCTTCAACTGTGTGAGATGGAATCTAAAATCCAGAAAATCACATTGTATGATTTTTAAGTAATTAATTAGCATTTCATTGCATGACATAAGTATTTGATACATCAGAAAAAACATGCATTTAATTTTGGTACAGAAACCTTTGTTTGCAATTACAGAGATCATACGTTTCCTGTAGTTCTTGACCAGGTTTGCACACACTGCAGCAGGGATTTCGGCCCACTCCTCCATACAGACCTTCTCCAGATCCTTCAGGTTTCGGGGCTGTCGCTGGGCAATACAGACTTTCAGCTCCCTCCAAAGATTTTCTATTGGGTTCAGGTCTGGAGACTGGCTAGGACACTCCAGGACCTTGTGATGCTTCTTACGGAGCCACTCCTTAGTTGCCCTGGCTGTGTGTTTCGGGTCGTTGTCATGCTGGAAGACCCAGCCACGACCCATCTTCAATGCTCTTACTGAGGGAAGGAGGTTGTTGGCCAAGATCTCGCGATACATGGCCCCATCCATCCTCCCCTCAATACGGTGTAGTCGTCCTGTCCCTTTGCAGAAAAAGCATCCCCAAAGAATGATGTTTCCACCTCCATGCTTCACGGTTGGGATGGTGTTCTTGGGGTTGTACTCATCCTTCTTCTTCCTCCAAACACGGCGAGTGGAGTTTAGACCAAAAAGCTCTATTTTTGTCTCATCAGACCACATGACCTTCTCCCATTCCTCCTCTGGATCATCCAGATGGTCATTGCAAACTTCAGACGGGCCTGGACATGTGCTGGCTTGAGCAGGGGGACCTTGCGTGCGCTGCAGGATTTTAATCCATGACGGCGTAGTGTGTTACTAATGGTTTTCTTTGAGACTGTGGTCCCAGCTCTCTTCAGGTCATTGACCAGGTCCTGTCGTGTAGTTCTGGGCTGATTCCTCACCTTCCTCATGATCATTGATGCCCCACAAGGTGAGATCTTGCATGGAGCCCCAGACCGAGGGAGATTGACCGTCATCTTGAACTTCTTCCATTTTCTAATAATTGCGCCAACAGTTGTTGCCTTCTCACCAAGCTGCTTGCCTGTTGTCCTGTAGCCCACCCCAGCCTTGTGCAGGTCTACAATTTTATCCCTGATGTCCTTACACAGCTCTCTGGTCTTGGCCATTGTGGAGAGGTTGGAGTCTGTTTGATTGAGTGTGTGGACAGGTGTCTTTTATACAGGTAACAAGTTCAAACAGGTGCAGTTAATACAGGTAATGAGTGGAGAACAGGAGGGCTTCTTAAAGAAAAACTAACAGGTCTGTGAGAGCCGGAATTCTTACTGGTTGGTAGGTGATCAAATACTTATGTCATGCAATAAAATGCAAATTAATTATTTAAAAATCATACAATGTGATTTTCTGGATTTTTGTTTTAGATTCCGTCTGTCACAGTTGAAGTGTACCTATGATAAAAATTACAGACCTCTACATGCTTTGTAAGTAGGAAAACCTGCAAAACCTGCCTAATGACCTCACCATCAGAAGAAATAGAGGAGAGTGACTAGGCAAGGTGCGATTTCGGTTTTTGTATATTGGTTCGTTTTCCTCGAGACCGCAGAGGTGCATTTATTTGTTCTGTATGTTGTATATTAAAAACATAAAAAATTGATCATAAAAAAATTAAAATTCTATTTCAGTCACATCTTATGAAAGCCATTTTTGGCCTAGGAGAGAATAATAATCCTTTAATTACACTCAAAATGACATTTGTCACTTTGTTATGGAGAGTAAAACTTATCCATTGGAAGAGCCTTCCTCCACTGAGCTGGATGTTATTCATCTGCTCTAGCTTTTCCAACGTTTTAGACACAGTAATAATTGTTCAAAATGTGAAATTACATGTTTAATTGAAAAATGTAATATTTTCTTCAGTGCGGGCCCCTAACCCCCCCCACCAAATACGTGAACTTAAGTCATCCACAAACCTAGGGAAAACACTGGCTACAATTTGTGTGTATTAATGTCCATATTCACACACAGTTCAAGTTGTATGAAGAAAATAAACTCGATACACAGAAATTGGAGTTTTATACACAAAAATTTTTTATTCGGTTAAATAAAGCAACAATCGAATAAGAACAGAGGTGGGAAACGTGGAGAAGGTGTGTAAAGGGATCAGCCTGTACAGAGGCCTATCAATACACACAAACAAAAAAATAAACCACATATTTAAAACATTATGACTTGCTCTGCATTTTTCGTATCAAGGCTCTTCTGACCTCGGCCATTCCTTACAGGTTACACTCAGAGTAAAAAAAAAAAAAAAATACATACACACTCTACAATGTTCCTCTTATTTCTCCTAGTTACATGCTCATTTTTCAATTCAGTGTCAAAAGTGGCACCAAACAGAGGCTCATTGTGGCCCGTGTTGGATTGTTTTACCCGGGGAAACATCACAGTTGCTAAATAAAAAGTTACTCAGTCCTAGACCGAGATTAGAGACG
This sequence comes from Sander vitreus, assembly GCF_031162955.1. Classification (NCBI taxonomy): domain Eukaryota; kingdom Metazoa; phylum Chordata; class Actinopteri; order Perciformes; family Percidae; genus Sander; species Sander vitreus. Next base: position 27,555,390 of record NC_135865.1, read on the forward strand.
ACAATGTAGAGTGAAAGTTGAGGGGAGGAGAAAAGTGGCGAGCACATGAATTCATATTTACAAGACGTAATCTAGTTCGTAGCGGACGTACATGTTTTTCTCGTCGTTGTAGACTTGTGGGTAGTGAGCGATGAGGGCGTCCTGTGAGCCGATGTAGATGGAGTTGTAAATCTTCCAGTAGACGTCTCGCACCTTCCTGGCTGGATGGAACAAGCCCTGGAGATACAAGCAACGCAGTAATGAGAGGCTTATTCACAGTGACGTTGAACTTTAGTTATCCAACACATTCAATTAAAGAGTTCGCACCCTGATGATTAAAAATGTTTCACTGTTGCAACACATTTCCTTCCTCAGAGCATTATTCTATAAGTGGTACTAGTTGTGCCGTCACCATCCTGTGTATTTCTTTATCCACAAAACTCAATTCCAAAACAGGTTACCTACTTTAACAGTTATTGGACCAGAAGTACAATATCTGTACTCATGCCAGCTGGTTTTTACAACTAAAACTAAATCTATTAACAATAAGTCTGGATTATTTTTAACTAATCAATTGTTCATTTTATACCACAAATGATGACATAAGTGACCAGTGCTCGAAGTGACATCTACAAATTGGTTATTTTGTCCAATCAAGTAGCACAAAACGCCAATTTTAAATGATATGAAATGGAGAAAAAAAAATGCAAATTCTCAAATATCAGATCCCATGACAATAAAGTGTGTAGTATTTTAAAAAGAATCAGTTGTAAGTTGTTAAAAAAAAATTGCTATCATTAAAAAAAAAAAAAAAATCAACTTCATATTTTTGATAAAATATACAAATACATTTGTTTGTATTTTTAAAAATGAATGAAGTCAGTCACTGACGAATTATCATTAACTTCAATTTCTGGCCTATTTATTATTTGCAAACTTCTTCCATCTAATCTTTGTTTATCAGGTGTCCCATCTTTACCACTGGAGCTGACCCCTTTCAATGTTCTGGTGGTCCTCACCTGTAAGCAGTACTGCAGCATGCGGCAGGGCCCGATGGCGACCCTCAGCCCCTCCAGGGCGCCCATAACCGCCTGGATCACATGAGGCGACGTCTCAAATACATTGGGCCACACGTAGTTCAGCAAGTGGTTGAGGGAGTCTTCACAGCCGAAACCGTAGACGCCCAGAGACATGTGCTGGACCACGGCGCTGGCTGTCTGTCGGTGGACCAGGTCTCTGCAGGAGGACACCAGTACACGGTCAACAGTTATTGGTGGAAATTACAAACCAGAAGCAACATGTTCATTTGTGTCATACATTTTAACTATCACTCTTTTGTGTTTTTACAACGTCCATGTGACAAGGCAAGTATAGAGTGAAAGCCAAGCGTGCGTGCGTGCATAGGGAGTGACGGTGATTAGCTTCAGAGCGAGTAGCGTTCTCTAGAGTCGTAGTGAGAGAAACAAAGTGTCTCCCCTGTTCTTTCTGACCACGGTCGGTAACCTGTAGCAGGAAAAGTTAACCCTCTCCTTGATTTCATGTTGTTTATATTTATGGAGAACAATAACCAGGAAATGAGTCGGGGGGGATGCAACGCTACCAAGCCACGGTCGAGCGGACCAATCACAGTTGTTGCGGTCTGCATCGCCGTGATGTGTAGTTCCATTTTTTTGAGAGCTGCACGTTAGGCCACGGCGTAGGGTTCGTATCTCCACGTAGCTACAGACGTACCCACGGCGTCCATTTAACGCAGAAGCATAAATTGGCCTTTAAGGGAAACCGAGGATACAAAAAAAAAACCTCGTCTTCAGAACTCACCTGTCCATGAGCGCGTCCTCCAGCAGCGGCGTGACGGCGTAGATGTAGTCCTTGCCCATCTCTCCGATGTACTCAAACAGGAAGGAGAGGGACTTGAGCACGCCGTTCTGCACATTGAGCTCAGGCACGCGGTATTCGTTCATGAGCGCCGGCAGCACAGTGAACGGTGAACAGGTCTCGGCGACGATGGCGATGGCCACGGTCGTGCAGACTCTGTTCTGACGCTCCTGGACCTTCAGATTATTGAGCAGCGTGGCCAAGACATCGTGGGGGCTGAGAGGAAGGAGAAAGGAAGAGGAAAGTGGTGGTTAAGAATACATTTGTAAAAAGAAAGACGATATTTCAGAAAATGACATCACTTTACTGTAATGCAGCCTTTAAAACCAGGAAAAGACAACACTTCTGCCATATTACGATATCCAAAATCTAAGACGATATCTAGTCTCATATCACGATATCGATATAATAAATATATTGCCCAGCTGTAGTATGAAATTAATAATTCCTTTTAGACTTCTGAAAATGAGTGAATTTGTACATCAATTTAAGGAAATTAAATCCAATGCTGTACATTCCCTGAACAGAGAAAATTAAACAAACACATTTGGTATTTATGAAGATCTCGACGGCACTCACCCGATGGCTTTGGCGATGTAACCAAATGTGTTGACAGTAGCTCTGCGGATGGCCTTTTTGTGAGCCTTCAGCAGCTCCAGCAGTTCGAAACAAATCCTCATCCACTCCCTGGCCGACACATATTCAGCACCCCTAGAATATACACGACAAGTTAGGATACAGATACTAGTAATGCACCACAATCAGATCCATAGGGGGTGTCAATCTGGAGGTTTTATTCGACCCACCTGTCAGCGATCCTGCCCACCAGGTCGATACAGTTCTCCTGCACTTTCTCGTGTCTGTTCTTCAGGATGGGAGTCAAACGAGGAAGCAGGTCTTTGATTGGCGGAGTCATCTTGTGCATACCTGAAATGAGAAGAAAAATGATCCAACAGCTATCCAAAAGCTTCCTTCTCTAAACCCTGAATCAAAGCTAAAAACGGGGTTATCCTTGAAAATGCGCCGATCGTTGATGCAATGAGGAGACATACCGATGACGTTAACGATGGCCTTCAATGCTCCCAGGATGCTACCCAACACCTCCGGGTACTCCTCTCCCAGGTACTCGTACAGCACCACACCCAAGTGACCCATCAGCTTTTCCTGCGGTGACAGACAAACAGAACAGCCATTAGTTTCTAGAATACGTTTTATGGTTGTGTCTTCGAGTCTGTGTGTGTGTCTTCATAGTTTACCTCCTGGCAAGTCTTCATGACCACGGCTGTACGGGAGATCAGGTCGGCAGCCTGCTGACGGACTTTGGCGGACTTGTTGTTGAGACGCCACAGCACCGTACCACAGATCTGAGGCAGGTAGGGTTTCACGCGCTTCCCGAGGGCGTTCACCACTGTGCCGAAACCATTCAGCATCACGGAGTCCTGGAGGAAATCGAGAAGGGGTGAAATTAACAAAACAGAAAAACTCCGCGAAGAGAGGCTTCATCTTGTGCTCGAAAATCTCGACGTTGCATCATATATATCCTCCCTCTCACCTCCGTTGTCTGTTCCTGGAAGGCATACAGAATACCGTCGATCAACTGCTCCTCCAGCTTGTGGTCGATGTCAGCTGCACCCAGGTTGCCCATGATCTTCTCGATGGTCTCCATCACCATCTTTCTGTACTGCTCCGCCTCGTCTTTCAGGTCATCAACGATGCGAGAAATGATCTCTGCTGCTCCCACTTTGTTGGCCAGCTCCACTGTGGTGTCCACCAACTGTTCGGGGGGAGAGAGACCACATGAAAATCATGTGTGGGAGGTGTGCAAACGCTATAGAAAATCCCATACACCCCACAAACAGAAAAAAAAGATCACAACATTTCTTGTTTAAAGAGCTCTGGTGAGGACAACGGTAAAATTCCTACAGTATGGTAAATCTATTTTTATACTCGCAAGTTTTGAGTTTAGGCAAAATATACAATGCCACAACTGTACAAAAAAGTTGATATTTTGTGTAGCTAGCTCAGGCTCTTGACATTAAGTGAAGCAGCACACATCAAACCACAACATTTTAAATTACATCATTTGCATCACGTTTTGGAACATGATGCAAATTCATATGAATATCTAATTGTAACCAACGGGTGCAGGTTGAGAACAGACGAGGAATAAAACATCAGGTCTGATAGCTCTCGTGTTGGTGTTAATCTAGCAAACAACTAGCCCTGATCTGAACCACGGACTGGTTGAACAGGCGAGAATAGTTCGCAGGAAGCAGCCTACATCTTAATCCAATAAAGACAGGCTGTGGCACATAGTAAGTTCTGCTGAATGCATTTTTTTTTTTTTAAAACATCTGAATATATACACTTCAGGATTTAAATCACATGTAAAAAGGTAATTATATTGATCTAGTGTCAGAGGAATGGACAGTCAAGTTGTTGATATTTTTAGGCATCTTGAGTTAAACACAAACTTCTGTTTGCTAACCTGTCTGTAGTTGCGTCGGTCCAGAGCCATCCTGTGCTGCCAGAAGTGCTTGAAGAAGGGGGGCAGGATCTCTGTCTTAATGTAGTTGGCTTCTACACCGTCCGTGCCACAACACTGCTTCACCACCTATGAGACAAAAGCACAGATGCAGGTCAGAGAAGGACGCTGAGGACATCAACAAGGTTGCAGTGTTTCTTTGGACCTCTGGCATTCGAGTTCAGACACAATGCTGATTAGTCCGGTGTAACCAACGGGTGCAGGGTGAGAACAGAGTAGACGCAGTTATCCGCTCTGCCAATTCTCATGCTGGTGTTCATCTAGCGACATACTAGCCCTGACGCAACCATGTAGTGGCTGAACAGGCGAGAATGAGTCGCAGGAAGTTAGCCAACGTTTATAGAAGCATGTTTGTTTTTTTGGCTACAGAAGTATGCAAGACAAGTTATTCTTCCCCCTCGCTTACCTTGAGTACAATCTTCTTCATCTCCTCGTCAGGGGACTGGAACTCTCTGATGAGGATCAGCATCACCTCTCTGGTGTAGTAGTTTGCATACTCGGCGTCCATCAGTGGGATCAGGTAACCGATAGCTTTCAGGAAAGCAGCCAGACCCTGGCAACAAAGAGTGACAAAAAGTATTGTCAATACAAACTCCGCTTACGACTTGCAGATTAATAATCAATGCATTTGTCTGATGCTCCAATGAGACTTTATGGCAAGCAAATATCCACCCTGTTCTTCCCTCCAAAAACATGACTTCTTACCTTTCCTCTGTGCTGTCTGATACCCTTCCAGAGCGGCTTGAGGACCGAGTCAAAGGATTCGATACCGTAGGGCGTAGCAGCTTCAGCGAGGGCAGCTATAGCCAGGGCACTGATGGTCCTCACCTTCTGCTGCTCGTCCACCAGACCTGTGGCGTCACACGGTGAAAAACAAAACAGTCAGAGGTTGAGCACATTTCATTCGCGACATTATGACCATGTTTATGAAACTGTATCTGCAGGTTTCGTACAACTTGAAGTACTTTTTAAATCCATTTTAGGGTTCAGATTAGGGTTTATATTTTTAGTTAGTAGTTATAGTTAGTATTTATTCATGTAACAATTTATAAAAAACAAAAAAAGAACAAAAGAAACAGTAAACTGGCATTAAAACAAATATATTTCACTTGCACTCTTTCTACTTTGTACTGCAACCGCTGCACAACCATTTCTGGGATAAATAAAGTTCTAATCTCATGTTATTAATTGCACATACTCAGACGATTGATTTCATATAAACTGTGGTTGAATCATTTTAAAAGTAGACCAATGGACTTTTTTTTTGGGGGGGTCAAATTGAGATTTGTGAATAATAAATTTGTGAAAATAAAACCTAAAAAAGGCTGTAATGAACTGCATTTAACATTAATTAAGTCTGCAAGGACCTGCAAACACCATTAAATGCAAACATGACTGACCGTGTTCGATGATCTCCACCAAGCTGCGCAGGTGGGGCAGAATGGCGCAGCCCATGAGGATGGCGATCTGCTGCACGATCTTGATGCCCGTGTGCCTGGCCTGCCAGGACTTCTTGCTTTTACACACGGCTTTGAGAAACGGCAGGAGAGAGGGAATACCAAGAGCAGAGGCCACCACGGCGAAGGCTCGGGCTGTAGTGTTTCTGACATACTCGTCCATGTTGTCGATATCGGGTCGCATTGTGGAGATCATCGTGGCCAGACCGGCCGCCTGAGGCAGACAGAAGGAGACGAATGTCAAATATCTGAGTCAGATCTCCAGACATTTAGTGACCAATTGAAATCAGAGACGCAAAACGGCTTTTCTTAAAAATAAACTAGATATTTTCATAATAAACTTCAATAATGTTTGGGGATGACCCTTGGCTAAAGTGGCAATTAAAATGAAAATAAAAAGGTTCAGCTATCGTGATTCATGTAAATTCTGCTGATCAGAAATGACAAAACACAGGAATAACTAATATAACCCCTGACAGCACCAGTCAGCAGACTTACAACTTAAACAGAGAGTACTTCCTAAAATTAAAATTCAAGAGGTCAACAAGTCTGCATAAAATCAACAGTGGCAAAAAAAAAAAAATCTAAATTCTGTCAATTGAATATCTAAAATTGTAACCAACGGCTAGCTCAGGCTCTTGACATTAAGTGAAGCAGCACACATCAAACCACAACATTTTAAATTACATCATTTGCATCACGTTTTGGAACATGATGCAAATTCATATGAATATCTAATTGTAACCAACGGGTGCAGGTTGAGAACAGACGAGGAATAAAACATCAGGTCTGATAGCTCTCGTGTTGGTGTTAATCTAGCAAACAACTAGCCCTGATCTGAACCACGGACTGGTTGAACAGGCGAGAATAGTTCGCAGGAAGCAAGAGTGAGCGTAAAAAATAAATAAATAAATAAATAATGTGCCCCACATTACCTTTGCCAAGTTGGAGATGATTTCTCGGCCTTCTACTCTGGCATAGTAGTCCTCATCAATCAGCAGGGGCTCAATCACCACCAGGATCTGGACACAAAGAGGGCGGTTAGTGAAGTTGGTAAAGTTCCTCACATGCAATCCACAAAAAACAAGTGCGCATCTTTTTCACACGGAGCCTACCTTGTGTACGTATGGTCGAACCAGGTCATCCAGTTTGTAGAGAATGCGGTCAATGACTTTAACCAGCAGATGGCGCTCCTGGTCCTCCAGGGTGGGCGACATGAGCAATGGCAGGATCTGATTGAACAGGGGGCCTGCTCCAAATTCACGAGCTTTATCTGTGATCTGACGCAGAGCGGCCTGGAGACGAGAGAGGGGAGAGGATTAATCACGGACTTGACAGACCGATGGACTTCAGTCTTAACAGATCGGATGATTTCTGTCCGCGGCTCCCAGCAGCATGGTGGTCAACACTTAGACCTCTGCTGAAAGCTGCAGCTCCTCTGAGGGGAGATTCTTTAGCAAGCAAATATTCACACCGCAGCCACATACAGGCTCAGTGCTGGGTGTTGATCTTGCATAGGTGCCGTTGTTGTGCTTAGATAAGAAATGGAGGAGCTCAAGGAGAATATAGAACATTTGGGGACCGTTTTAATAAAAAGGGACACTGGAAATCATATGTAAGGAAATAACAGCGACAAACCTTTCTCATGGGCGGTGTTCCATTTTTAATTTTCAGCAGCAACTTCATGATCTTTCTCTCTTTCTGCTCCTCAGGGCTCAGCGTGGATTCGTCCACCTCAACCTAACACAAACATGCAGAGCTATCCATTAACACACGTTATGTTGAAATTCAGACAGAACAAACACCTCAGCGGGTTTTTTTTTTTTAACGCATGTTGTGCGCACAAATTTGATGCTCACCAGCAGTTTGTCAAAATACTGGATGTCATCCGGTTTGAGGAAGGGGAGGTTTCCAGAGGGCTGGTCATTCATCTGTTTCGTGGTGCGGTCCTCCACTTGCATGTGGAAGCCCGTCATGCCTCCAATGGGCGTAGGCGTGGCCGACAGCTTACGTGCCGGAGTTCGGATCGGCACGTAGCCCGCTGGTGGAGGCAAGACCTGTGGAGAAGATCAAGAAACTGTCAGTTACGTGACCACTTTTAAATTTATATTTACTCATGCTTTTGTCACTAGAGAATATTTATTAAAAAAAAATAAAAAAGGGGGGGGGGACCTTGTATCCCTCTGGGAACATGGCATCAAGCTCGTCGTCTGTGAGAGGCCGGTTCCTCTCATCAATCTCCCTCTCCCACCTCCACGCCTGCAGCTGCTCTGGAGTCATGCTCATCAGGTGACCTGACGGAAACAGAAGAGGAAACTGATTTTAAAAGCACAGTTAAACCATGAAGGGGCTTGAGGATCCTTGTGACTACAATATAGCTTCTGCAAATGTGGTTCCTTCTTTTTTTAACTCCCTGAATACAAACAAAGACCACGAGAATGGTAGACATTAAAAGTTAGTCACGTACTAGAAATAAAGAAGCAAAATAGAAAATGATAATGCACCAAAAACGTTAAGGCTTATTTACCTGGTGTTGGGGTAGCCATGTTCATAGCTGGCGTGCCTATGGGCGTTTTTCCTGGGGTAAGTAGTGGTGTTGAGGATCCCATCTGACTGGCGGGGGTTTCATCCCACCGAGACTTCCTCTTACTGGCCCCTGGGGTCGGAGTCTCGCCCACGGACTCATCTCCTCTGTCTGTGCGAGGCGTTTCAGCCCAGCCACTCCCGTGTCCCGGGGTCTCCCTTTCTGTCTTCGGGGTTTCGTCCCAGCGGTTCTTGCGTACGCTTCCCGTGGCTCCACCATGACCAGGCGTGGCATGGCCCGGCGTGTCCCTGCCAGGGGTGGCAGCGCCAGCAGGCGTGTGACTGGGAGTGGGGTCCCACATGCGGGTACTGGGAGTGGCCCCCGGGGTCTCGCTGCCTTTAGGGCGGCCGGGCGTTTCATCCCATCGGGTGCTTGAAGGCGTGTGTGCGGGGGTGTGTCCTGGCGTGTGTCCTGGAGTCTACGAAGGACCAGAAACAAAGAAAATATGAGATTTAAAAAACATGCGTGAGAATCTACAACTTCAAAATAGTTGTCCTGTATTACTGGATTCCCTCTTGTTACCAAGTTACGTTATAGAGGAGTACTTATGAGGAATTAACTAGAATATCTTTAGCCACTACAAGGCGCCTATGGTTGCTCACCTCAGAAGAGGAGTCGGCCTGGTCCCAGGTGGAAATCTTTTTGGGTGTAGTATTACCGGTAGTTGGGGTTTGGTCAGCTGTCTGGTCCCAGCGGCGCTTACGTTTTGCGGCGGCGGCAGCAGCTTGTGAGGCAGCGGACCCGTTGACAGCTTTCAGGTCCCCAGATTTGGCCTTCTCTGCCAGCTGCTGACGAATCTCTCTCTACAAGTAAAAATGCTCAAAAACGTCAGAAAAATAAACGATAACTGTGCTGCAACAAACCACAGGACTCTATATATCACCATCTGGAAATAAATTGCAGTAAAAAGAAAACTGAGCGGCTGCACACCTCCTCTTTTGACAGGTTCTGCTCCAACATGACGTCCACGTACGACCTGACTTGCAGCTTGGGGTCCGGCGTTTTGCCCCCTGCGCGAAAGAGCACGAAGAAGAACAAAGGACACTCATCAGTATACACTCTAGGGACCCAAGTTATTACAAACACAGCAAGCACAACACAGCCAGCTAACCCAGACTCTCTTTACCAACAGATTAACTTACGTTCCTGTTTGTTTTTTTTTTTATAAACAGCTGATGCACAAATCATTCCTAGTGAATTACATACAAATTTACATACATTTGTCTTTCTTACATACAGTCATATCATTCTAATGAAAAACAAGCAGATACATAGAGAGAAGAGCTGAAGTTGTGGTGCTTTCTTAAAGTGGATTAAGAAGTTATAGCCATCACTGATGCAGGGGTCCTGGGCTGTGCTCTTCAGAATACGTACACTTTCAGTGCCAAGGGTCCCTCTGCAGTCTGACTTCAACCGGCAGAAAAGAAGCCTAGAAAATTTCTCTTTACCATTAGTAACACTTTGGAAAAGGGTTTGAACTCACACACAACAGTATACCACCTGTGTTGCATTGATTTACAGCACTCAAAAAAACAAGGCATCTTCTTGGGGTATAACCACAAAACTAGAAAAAGAAATCATATGGCGACCATGTGGCCCAGTTCCCAATTATTCATACTAGCATATAAAAATGAAGTAAAGTATTTGAGGCCACATCTAGGAATGACATTTGCACAAAATGTGAGCATCTACGCTAGCATTCAAATATAAAAAAAAAAAAAATGAGGCAAAAAATGATGATGAATCTAGCCCAACTGTCAGAAATATGACAATACGACATGCCAGAGCCACATTGACTTGTCATAACAGCAGTGGTTATTGTCCAATCATTGTACATTTAGATCTTGACTTCATTTTCAGGACAAAGGCGACTGATAAAATATGTAGTCAATTATTTGGGCGGTCGTTTTCCATCATGAATGCATGGGATTGCTTTTAAATCTAAATTTGTATGAAATTGATAAGCCAAATAATAAAAACTTAAAAAAAGGCTCTTGGGGTGTGAGGTTTGTTGTAGCTGGGCTGGGATTCCCCTCAGAGGCCCCAAACAAGCAGCCAGTGGACCCTGACCAAACTGACAAGTGCACAGTTCTCTGTGTTCCCCATAACCTACACAGGATGAGTTGCTGCACCCTTAACAGAGTGCAGTACAGGACTGGCAAAGCAGTACTGCTGTAGGAGAGAAATTAAGGACAGTTAGTATGGGCCTGTGGTATTGTGGTACACAATTTTCTTGATAACATATTTCTATTTTACAGAGAGAGTTGTAAAATAGAAATATATTTACACAATAACTTTGCACAAAGAGCTCTCTCTACATGCAGGCTTCAGACAAGCCCTACCTAGACCAAACCTTAAGCACTCGGGCCATTTAAGCTCACATTGTCGGCGAATGTGAAGATGCAATAAAAACGGAAAGAAAGATTAACTAGCTGGGTCAGGTTCTTGCATGTGTCTACTCGCACAACGCCATTTCCAGGCACAGTTTTTACGTCCATTTATTATAAAAAAAAATTATAAATTCATTAGCCTAATCTTCAGGTCTATAAGAAAAGCTGGCTACACTTGGCTATAACTAACTTGTCACCTTGCATATCTACCAAGTTTGACAAGCCAACAGAGGTGGTTACTGTAAGTAACCACAAGACTCTTGAATTACAGCCCAGACAAAGAGACACTGGGAAGACAAATTAGACCGGATTATGACCCGATATATATGATCCTAAATTGACTACGCCAAGGGACCAAGCATTTTTCTCTTCACTGCCTGCCTTGGGACCTAAAACAGTCCATGAGGGAGCAGGTTGTCGTCGTTTTTAAAAGTTACAGAGCTTGGCATGGCATAGCACAGTTCATTGGTAGGTTAATTTCACCTTAGCTAACCCTCAAACTTAAATTCCTCATATGCTACGACAAAAGGACACTTCCCTTTCCCATCATTATTTAGGCTGAAGCCAACACGGGATTGTTAACCCTTCGACTCACATACAACCTATCTGCGACCCACGTTTGTTAGGTGTACAACATTGAAGAACCTAACCACCTCTCCCACTGAAAATGCATGGTAACCCTATAGTTTGTTTCAATTTATTTTATTGCACGCACCAGGATAAAACTGATTTTTAACATCATGAAAATATTTTTCCAAACCAGAATACTTAAGAGAAACTTTGAGCCCACACTGACAGTTGTTGCAAAGTTGAAAGTCGATACATATGTAGATCATATATTAGGAAGAAAACGTACAAGGACACAAAATGTTCTTGGACCACAGAGGATGACCACGGGGAAGGCATCGAGTCTGGGAAGCAAGCTATTGCATTGTGGTCGAAGGGTTAAAAACAGCAAAACTATGGGTGTGAAACCATTGGTAGTCATGGGGGCCACAAAAAAGTGAACCGTGAAAAAAAGGGGGAACAAATAGGGAAGATGTAATGAAGTCAAAAAATATAAAAATTTACCATCTGCAAAAGGGTCGAGACGCTCCGGTGAGATGATCATCTGTCTGCGCCGGGCTTTGTATTCATCTTCCCGCTCTGCGATCTTTGGTGGACGATGCTCTGCAAATGGGTCGTACTGCAAAACAAAGATGGCGGATAGAGTGCAAGTGTATTTCTAAACTGAAAAGTAGAAGACCCTTTTCAGGGAACAAAAAAGAAACTGCTTGAATTCTGCTTTATTCTACGATATCACATAACTCGAAAATAATGCATTTCATAGCAAGAACACAGGGATGAAACCATGATGTTTAAGACAATAAATCAACACATACTTGCTCGTCTGACTGAGGAATGGCATTGAGTATCGCCACTGGTGCATGGTACCCTGGCTTCTTCTGTCCCAACAAGCTTGTTGTTGAATCCTCTTCATCATCCTGAGGAAAGAAAGAGAAACAAGAGTCTAATCAAATCTCACCAAAAAGGCAAGACTCTCCTAGCTCATATGCAACAAGCAAAGTGGAGCAGTCAAGCTCCCCAAAAAAAAAAAACTGTGGAATTGGGATAGAATAAGGTAACAGCCAAAAGTAACAGTATAATAACACTATTTAGATAAAAAAGGAAGATCTGTAGTTTACATTAAAAGACTTTGCAACTACTCTGGATAAATATTTATATGAAAATACTTACTTCCTCCTGTTCATTGGCAGCGATTGAAGTGACATAACCCGCAAAACGGCTGTCGCTGCCTCCGTAGATCTCCTGGTCATAAAAGCCAGTGGAGTCCAGGCCCACCCCCTGATCTCCCTCCTCCAGCAGGGTAGCCTTCATCCCCTGGATCTCCAGGATCTGGGCCTCGATGTCTACAGGGAAATCAAGAAAACAAACGAGAGGGTGAGAAACTGCATAATTAACCAACAAATCTGACCCTGCGGCACAAACATGTTTAAGACCAATTACCTACGAGCAGTGGTGGAATGCAACTAAATTACAATTACTTAAGTACAAATGTGAGCTACTTTTGATTTTTTTTTTCTTCTTTCCCCATGCTGCTTTCTACTTCTACACCACTACATCTCAGAGGGAAACACTGTACTTTTCTACTCCACTACATTTATCTGACAGTTTAGTTACTTAAATTAAGATTTTTGAACACAAAGCAAATGAAGATATTGTAAAATAGGTTTTGTTATAAATTAAACTACGCAACAGATTATACAAGTACACCTGAAACAATTAGCTGGTTAATCAATTAGTAGTACATTGGAAACTATTTTGATCATTAGGGTGTGTGTGCGTTTTTATTTTTTATTATGTAAAAACATTTTACGGTTCCAGCTTCAGAAATGTGAAGATTTGCAGCTTTTAATCAATTATTTAATTGTATTAGTAATACTAATAATGTTGAGGTTTGGTCGGTTGGTTTCGACAAAACAAACATTAGGAACAGTGTCACTTTGGGATACTTGAGACAACATTTCTCACTTGTTTTTTTTGGGAATTTGAGGCCTTTATTTATATAGGACGGCTGAAGACATTAAAGGGGAGCGAGAGAGGGGGGAATGACATACAGCAAAGGGCCGCAGGGTGGAGTCAAACCTGCGGCCGCTGTGTCGAGGAGTAAACCTCTATGGGCGCCTGCTCTACCAGGTGAGCTACCCAGGCACCCATTTCTCACTTTAAATTTCTTTTTTTTTTTAAAACAAAACAAACAAATCAATCAATCGATTAATGGATAAAATCAGCAGATTAATCCAAAATGAAAATCATTAGTTGCAGTCTGATTCAAAATGAGCTCAGCTCAACCAACTGCGCCTGTAAAATCCTGCTTTTACATTATTAATGCATGAGTAACAATAATCTAATGATATTATATATTAAAGTAGAACAGTCACAGGGGACATTATTCTGCATTGAGTCATTCTCAGTGTTGGGGAGTAACAGAATACATGTACCGGCGTTACATATTCAGAATACAAATTATGAGTAACTGTATTCCGTTACAGTTACAATTTAAATAGTTGGTATTTAGAATAGTTACTTTACATTCTCCTGCGTGCTGATTTACTAGCCCCAGAGCCGTTTGACATGTTAGCTAACGTTAGCTAAAATTAGCTCGTGGTAGCTTAGACTGCGGTTAGATTTTTGTAGTATGCAGTTCTGGACTACAAATACAAAAATCTATCTGCTTATTTAGGTACACATTCAGCCAGTTGGAACAGAAGAACACACCAGAATAGGCCTGTTTAGTAAGCTGTATGTGATGGCCGCATTCCTACATTATAAAATGCAATTCAATGTGGAAGTAATCCAAGTATTCAGAATACGTTACTCAGATTGAGTAACGTAACACGTTACAAATTACATTTTTGGGCATGTATTCTGTACTCTGTAACGGAATACGTTTTGAAAGTATTCTTCCCAACACTGGTCATTCTTCATAATATCTCCCGATTATAATTATACTTTTACTAAAGTAGGGTTGGAGGACGTTTTTTGTAACAGTATTTTCACAATGTAGTTTTGGTACTTTTACTTCAGTAAAACGATCTGAATACTTCCTCCACCACCATTTCTTTTACTGAAGTGTTTAAATTAAGTAATTGTACTTGTAGTAGAGTCTTTACCGAGTGTACTTTGTAGACCAACGTTACTTTACTAAAGTGAGGATCTGAAGGTCTTCCACCACTTCTTTTGTTTCAATGAAGTACTTTTACTTGTAACGTTAGTGGAGTATTCTCACAGTGTGTATCAGTAACGTTACCTTTAACGAAGTAAAGGATCTGAATACTTCTTCCACCGCTGATTACAAGATACAGAGGCAATAACAGTTAACATGACACAAATAGCTTGCCATTATGCGTAACGTGTGGTCGAGTGTTGTGGTTCTATGAAGCTATTGCTAACTGGGATAGCCAAACGACACCCATATTCGCATTTAAACGACAATAATAGTGATTAGGCAATGTACTAGTCATACAATAAAACATATGCTTGGATATTAATCTGATCACGTCGACGAGTCTGGTGGCGAAGTTGCATATAAATATCCATAAAGGGGCAACTCTTGCACGTTGACGGTAACTAACTAGCTAGCTAGTAGCTAAGCTACAAAGCTATCAACCAGCGCCATTATCTCAGACGTCCGCGTTGCGTCGTTCCACGGCCTGCTGCTTATCGCGTTTTAAAACAACACATTCATACATGGGAATGTGCTCCAAACACTGCGACATTTACTACATCATTCCGTGACACATCCTAGCATGAAAAGTAATCGGAAACCGAAGCTATTTAGTGTTGTTTTGCAAATAATTTACCTTCGTGCGTTTTGGCGATCTTCGCCATTTTGGTGGTGGTTGTTCGAGTCTGAAACCGGAAGTGTGTTAATCCAGAGTTCCGTTACCAAGAATAAACCATGCCCCCTTTTATAAAAGAAGGAAAATAAAACAATATAGGCCTATATCTATATATATCCTTCACATTTATATTTCTACAAATGTATAGATATTGAAAACGAATGTAATTTTTGCAATAATAAACCATAATCTGCAACGCATTTATTTTACCATTGTATTCATTCAGTTAGGCTACTTTTTGGACTGGAACGACACATAACATGTTATGTAAAATCAATCATCAATCAAAGAATCCTAACAAAAATATATATAATTCTATATTTTTAACATTTTAATTAATTGAAAAACTATTGGTTTTATTTGGTAAATTTTACTACAGCCTGTTTTGTGAATATATTAACACTCTCAAACATATAAACACTAAAACAAAGTAACAAAACTGCATGCCTTACTATACATTCGTATTATTGAAGTTTATTTATCTCCATTATACGTTTTTATTAACACTATTTTTTTTATTTATTTTTATTTTAAGTCATATTCTTTTTTCTCTGGCTCATGATATTGAGCAATGAAATGTATCATTGAATGTTGTTTTTTTCAATAAAGATATTTAAAAATAATAGGAGCTCAAATGAATACATCAGGAATAACATATACCATCTTTAACTCACAGCCCACAGCAAGATTCTTTGCTTTATGGAGAAATGAATTGGCAATAAATCTAGTAAGGTCTTAAACAAAGTTTAATAAGTTTCCTCTAAAATCTTGCAAAAAAGACAATAGAGAGATGTAGACTTGATATTGAATATTCTTGCACTTTCTCTGAACTGGAAGAAGAAACAACCTGTCATTTATTTTATCATTTTGTGTACCAGAATATTTTTGGGTTGATGATCAAAATTCAAGGAATGTTGTTTTGTCCAGAAAAACAGTCCAAACCTCATGTGTCATCTACTCAAGTACTGTATACTTAAAATTCGAGGTAGCCTAACTTAGGCCTACTTTACTTTGCGAGTATCTCCATTTTATGTAACCTTATACTTTTACTCCACTACATGCAGTAGCTAATATTGTACCTTTTAGCCCACTACATTTGCCAGCTTTATTTACGATTGCAATTTTCATCCTCTCTCTGTCCAGTGAGACCAGACAACTTTTTAGTTTTGATACTTTAAGTCCATTTTCTGATAAATACTTTTACTTAAGTAACAGTTTTGAATGCATGACTGCATTTTCACAGTGAAGTGGGATCTGAATACTTCTTCCACTACTGATCCACACAAATAAACTACGGTAAATTGAACTATAATACGTATATAATTAGCCTAATTCCCTAAATAATATCTGAAAAGACCACACAGTGGCTGTGTGTAACCTTAAAAAGTACACTGAACTTAAGTGTAAAGGTAACACAGGGCAACAGAAGAGAAACATGAGCCCGCATCTCGTGACATTCCTGCAAAACACAAACGTCAGTAATCTCAGGTGACGAACAACAGAACTGGCCAATAAAAAACGCTCAGTGGGTACGAGTCAGCCAATGGCAGTCCGATATTCGCAGAGTGCGTGTCGTAAGGGGGCGGGGTAAATCTGTGGTTGCTGCTAGCCTTTCAGCCTGGAGAGAAATCCGTCAAAGACAGGGAAGATGGCGAGAGGTAGTCGTAGCCTGAGAAAAGTAGCTGAGTGTATGAAAAGTATACCTTCGACAGCCAGCCGGGAAATTCAAACTAGGAACAACGTAAGGTAAAGTATTTTATCTTGTAAATTTCGACTGAAACTGGAAAGTGAAAGGATAAGATACACCTCTGACAATAACAAATAACGTTAGTTAGCTAGTAGCGTTAGCACCAAAGATAGTCGGTTACAAATTCATTTGTTGAGTGGTAACGTTAACGTTGTTGGCTTTAACGTTACAGCTTTAACTTGTAATCTTTAAGTGTGCAAACTAACTACCTTTTTGTCCTGCATCTGCACCCTTTTGGGGTATAATGTGGCCAGTACACTGTCCTTTGCTCTTAAGTCCCAGTTTCTCAAACACCTCTCCATATCTGCACCCATACGCATGCATACACTTGCATAGACTTGGCAGTTTAAGGTCAGTGCCATGTGTCAGCTGCATCACATTTCAGGTAGTAGTGAAAGGGATTTCTTCTAAGTGACCAGCAGGCCAGTAATGGAACAGAAATTCAAAGCAGCACGTCATGAGAAGCACAGAATAGGTTTCATTGGTTTAGGCTAATGATGACATTGATATTATCACATCATATTAAGTGGTGACATAACATCTAAATGCATGCCCTGAGAGCTGTGCCAGGGACATTGTGGAACAGGCTGCCACAGGCATAGCTTCTGTGGGGGGTTACAAGCCATTTTTTTCCATCCAAGATTAACCGAGTCCTCCCATTCATGGTGTCAGCGGGGATCTGACTCAGGGCCATTGTCCACTTGATCCCACTGATCACCTACTAATCAGTTTAGCATTGATTTGGAAAATGGATTAGAACTGCAACTAATTGTTATTTTGAGGATGGATTAGTGGTTTTGTTGATGGAAAAAGTGAAGAAATAGAGACTCACAAGTAGGCCTGCAACAATTCCCAATTTTGCTGGACAATTAATTGTCTCAGAAATAATTGCGATTAACAATATAATTGACTCTTAGTGAAATAACACATTTATTTCTTACTTTTTCAAACAAATTAAAGTTTAGGATTGTTATATATCACTGTTACGTTACCCAGATACGCAGGTTCACATTCTATGAAGTAAACCACGCCTTATCATAAAACATTGTATTTTTTGCTTTAAATGAAAAAAAATGAAAGTAGAACATTTATATCGTCAATTACAAACAAAGCATTAATCATAAACAAAAAAAACAGATTGTGTTTCATTTCTCTGGCTTTATACGGCTAACAGCCCATGATGTTTGGAGTTGCTATGGCTAGAGATGGTCCGATACCATTTTTTGCTTCCCGATACCGATTCTGATACCTGAACTTGCGTATCGGCCAATACTGAGTACCGATCCGATACCAGTGTGTCATATATTTTATTATGTTAACAACTGTAGAACTTCTTTTATTCTCCAGTTTGACATTCAGTTATAACGGAAAAAGAACATAAATAAACTACTTTAACGTATTTTTTCTTTAGGGCTTTATTACGTGGTATCGGATCGGTGCATAAACTCCAGTACTTCCCGATACCAGCGTTTTAGGCAGTATCGGAGCCGATACTGGTATCGGTATCGGAACATCTCTAGCTATGGCAACAAGTGAAAGCTGCCAACAGTCCCACCAATAATCACTTACATAATTAAAATTTGGCACACATAAACAACAATTACCATCAACAGTCCCTTAGGACCTTAGCAGAAGTTAGCAAACAAGCTGTTCTGTACAGATTAGAAAAGTAAAAGCACAAATCCCAGTGGCCTCTTTCCGACCAAGTAGTTACAGTAATGTAGTCAAAGGAACAGTCCACTTCTAAACAGTTCTACTAACTACTCTCCCCCAAAACCTTTTTTACCATTTGCATTCACACTGGCCAAGTGGCCATAGGAACTGACCTTTTGTTATTACAACACAGCCATCTAACCACCACTATGCGGGAAAGTGAAAAAACCCTGCCCTGAAGTAGGAGCTGAAAGAGTTACAGGAACTGTGGTCAGAGGAAGTTAATAATCCCCAAATTGGTCCAGTCGGAACACGAGAAAGAAAGGGTTCTAGGAATGTTATGTTCTAGGAACTGCAAAAATCCCTCCGGTCGGAAAGTGGCTATTGGCTAAGTTAGTATAATGCTAATGAATGACGGCCATTTCCACTGCAGCGTCGTCATTTATGGTAACGTTACTAATTAAACATTAAACAAAGCACCATAGTAGATTAAACACCACAGACGGACTAACTACATTACTTAAACACATGTAAAGGTGCTTTGGTGGATTTTTAACGTTTCAAAAGCCGACTGAACTTGCAACTGCGGGTGGGGCTTCCTCTGGTAGGAATCCATAGTAGCATAGGCTAGCTAACGTTACTGTTAGGTGAGGCTACGCCGGTATTGCAAACACGCTTGATGGATCCAAACAATAGTGTGACCAATCTCATTTAAAAAATGCTCCAATGCTTTAATTTAGAGATGGTCCGATACCATTTTTTGCTTCCCGATTCCGATACCTGAACTTGCGTATCGGCCGATACCGAGTACTGATCCGATACCAGTGTGTCATATATTTTATTATGTTTTAACAGCTGTATACTACTATCTCTGTATGGATGATATGATTTCTATCTTTGTTGTCGGTCTGGCTCAGGTTAAACTCTTTGTGAAACACAAACAATGAACGCAATAAAAAAAAATAGCCGCGATAATGTTTAAAAAAAAAAAAAAAAATTGTGGTTAGAAAATTAATTGTTACAGACCTACACACAAGTTCCCATCACCCAAGGTGACCTCTTCAAATTGCTCATTTAGTCTGACTGTACAACTGTACGAAATCCAAGTACCAAGTATTTTCACTAAACTCATATATCAAACAGAAATCCAAATCAGCAAATCTCTACATTTTAGAAGCTAGACCAAAAAAATGTTTGGCTGTTTTGTGTTTTAGGTCTCCAAAGCTAAAGTTAGTGCCCTTGACTTTGTTCCCGTGTTATGTACTGGCGTCTGTGAGCCATTTAATTTGAATGGCAAATTCTTGGCAAGTGTTGATGGAAGGCTTTCCATGTAAAGTATCCTGTTCCCCAGGAATAAAAGCTTCTGTTGCTTTTGTTCTTGACTTACAGGTATTCTGGGTTAATTAGCAGCGGGCCTTTTGTTGATGTAATTCAAGATAAATCAATGTTCTCTGGAGAGTTTCCTGTCACACTTATTCATCTGAGTCCAGAAAAAAAACAGAAAACAACAAGAGGAAGAACAGACTTTTTAAAGCAATTGTGGTACCATCAAAACAGAATTCAGAGTGTGTTGGCTCTGTCCTGTTTATAAAACTTGATTCGAACCCCTACCTTAACCCGGTTTGTGTGAATTTTGTGCTCAGATACCTGTCGTCATGTGGGATCCTGATGACTCGTCTACCTCCCCTGCTGGGTGGAGCCATGCCACAGCGTGGCGTCGTGTTACCAGCCCGCAGCTTCTTCAACCTGGCCGATTCCTTCTCCAAGAGGAAGGAGTACTCGGAGAGACGCATCATTGGGTGAGTCGGTGCTCATGTGATGAAGTGAAAGTCTTTTTTTAAGAGAGTTGTTCTATTATATCATCTTCACTGTCTCTTCTTTCCTCTCTTGTAGGGCTGCACGATATTAGGAAAATATCTAATTGTGATTATTTTGACTGATATTGCGATTGTGATATGATTCACGATATTGGAGGGAATGATCATTTTTGTATCCTTATTCTCATTTCCATTGAAAAATATATATATATATATATATATATATATATATATATATATATATATATATAAAAAGATTTGAAGTGTGATATATATATATATATACACTTCAAATCTTTTCATATATATATATATATATATATATATATATATATATATATATATATATATATATATATATATATATATATATATATATATATTTTTTATATATATATATATATATATTTTTTTTTTTTCTTTAGTCTGTAGGATAGGATTTGTAGGCCGGGACGTCTCTGCAGCACCACAATACTTTATTTTAGAATGGTTTGACACATATTTTATCATTAACAAATATTGCGCCCCCCCAGCGATTTGGAAATTGCACTAGTCCATATTGCGATTTTGATAAAATTGTGATTTAATTGTGCAGCCCTACTCCCATGGCATTTCATGAGACACACTCGGCACATATTTAGGTTTAATTTGAGCTCAAAATGTCCTTGTTACGTTAATAACGATAGTCTCAATACACTTTACAGAAAGAAACAAAAAGCTCGTCACATCTTAATACTGTATATAGTTAAAACAAGTTGTGTTCCCAATCACAGCCCTCATAAATCATATTTGTTTTAATGCCGGTGCCCTATCTGAGGCTCTACATATGCGTTTCTGTATGACGCACTAAATGTCCTCCTGTGTTCTGTAGGGAGGTCATAATCACTAAATCTCGTTGTATAAATAGACGCAGGCTGCTGCAGCTATTTTCCCTCAGCTGGGCTGAGGCTGTTAATACAACGGCGGTGTGGGAAACGGTCTCCGTCTGTGTCTCAGTCACTGCATCTTGCCTTTATTTTGTTTATTTCATTACTTTTTAATCTCCTCTCTTGCGCTCTTTTTGCCTCTTGTTCTTCTCTCCCCCCCTCCCCCTCTCTGTTTCTCATTGACCTACTGTATACTTAACTTGGGAGCGTGCCTATGTTCCCACATTTATAAGAATTTTTTTTTCCACTGAAAATTAGGCCCTATGTTCCCACAGTTCCCAACTTTCAAAGATTTTTTTTTTTCTCCAAAATTAGGCCGTATTTCCTTTTTCATGTATTTGTATCAGATTTGATCCCCCTTTCTCCCAATTTGGTAGCCAATTACACCCAACCTATTATCCAGTAGCAATGGACTACAGAGGGAATGTAACCCTAACCCTAACATAGGGCCTAATTTTAAGAGAATTCTTAGAAATGTAGGACCATAGGGCTGTGGGAACATAGGGCTGTGGGAACATAGGGCTGTGGGAACATAGGGCTGTGGGATAATAGGGCCTAATTGTCAGTGAAAAAAAATCTTAGAAATGTAGGACCATAGGGCTGTGGGAACAATGGGCTGTGGGATAATAGGGCTGTGGGGACCATAGGGCTGTGGGACCATAGGGCTGACCCTCTTGTACCGTGCAAGCCTTGTTTAGTGTGTATATTGTGACACAGTTGCTGAGCTTCACCTGCTTCCTGTCGAGCAGACTTCATGGCTCTTTCCCTCTCCATCCTTGACTCTTCAGGCATTCCATGCAGGAGATATATGAGGTGGTGGCCGGAGTGGAAAACTACTGCGTCTTTGTTCCCTGGTGTAAGAAGTCTGATGTGGTGTTCAAGCGAGCTGGATTCTGCAAGGCCAAACTAGGCGTGGGCTTCCCACCTGTGATGGAAAACTACACCTCTCTTGTTACTTCAGTACGCCCCCACCTGGTCAAGGTAAGGCACTGTTTGCTTATGAAGTTATTGTGTTAAGCTATTGTGTGTGTTAACTTATTATTTTTATATATATATAAATCAACTCCTATGTTTCTTAGGTAAAAGTTTGGGAGTGTATGCATATGTTGTATGTGTATACGTACATATATGTAAAGATGTATGTATGTGTATGCTTATACATACATATATACATATAGTTCCAATTTTTCTTTCTCTGAGGGTTGCTTTTGTTAGATTATTATTATTATTATTATTATTATTATTATTATTATCAGCACTGGGTGGGCTACATAGATATGTACATACATATAAAATTAACTAGTATAAAAAAAAGACCATATAAGGCCTGTTCGCTCAGTTTGTTTCAGTTTCATTCACACAAACGTTGAGCAAATGAGTAAACGGCGGGGAGCTTCACTCCTGCTGTCGGAAATCAGCAGACAAAAAGATAAGTTTAGCAGAGTCAGTAGTCGTATTAGGGGATGCAAAGCAGTTGGAAAATATTAGCAGTATAGTTGATAACAATGTGATTGTTTTTTTTTTTTGGTTTATTTTATTTATTTATTTTTTTACACATTTCCCCAAAATTCAGCCTCAGATATTTGGTAACTTTGACTGATCCACCAAGTTTAAAAAGGTTATACATGCTGATAAAGTAAAATCAGTTAGTACCTATTAGATTAGAAATTCATAAAGTTTTCCCCTCATTTTCTTTTGCAATTTTGTTGCAGCAAACTAATTGCAAATAATGTGTTTATGTTGCTTGTCAGGCGTCCTGTTCAGACGGCAGATTGTTCAACCACTTGGAGACGGTTTGGCGTTTCAGCCCTGGCCTCCCGGGATATCCTCGTACCTGCACTGTGGATTTTTCCGTAAGTAGACGCCAACTGTAGCAGTCCAACATGCTGAACCCTGT
This sequence comes from Sander vitreus, assembly GCF_031162955.1. NCBI lineage: Eukaryota > Metazoa > Chordata > Actinopteri > Perciformes > Percidae > Sander > Sander vitreus. The sequence continues at coordinate 27,578,663 of NC_135865.1, forward strand.
TTAAAACAAAAAAAAGAAGATAAACAGTCAAAGATTGTTTTTAGCCTTTGCTCTGTATGCGTGATCATGTGTTCTTCCACGTCTGAGCTTGAGTTGTTTCTTATCAGATCAGTTCAAAACTCTGAGACTAATGTACAGGATGCAACTCAGCTGCTAACCTTCTCCTCTCCCCTCTCCTCAGATCTCCTTCGAGTTTCGCTCCCTCCTCCACTCGCATCTAGCCCACGTCTTCTTCGACGAGGTGGTGAAGCAAATGGTTTCGGCGTTTGAGCGTCGCGCCTCCAATGTATATGGCGCCGAGACGGCCATCCCTCGCGAGCTCATGTTCCACGAGGTTCACAGCACGTAGCGCTGCACAAACCCCGATACACAAACAAACACAACGCCCAATGCTGATGTCGGAGGGAAAGATAAGATAAGAGAGGAGGAGTGTAGACAGGCTACCTTGTTCTAACTGAAAACTGCAGTGCCTTTCTCACAGCAACGACCAAGTTTATTCTCAACAGTTTCCAATCTCTCTCTTTTAAAAACGTTTTTATGTATATACTATATGACTGATGTGGATCGACCAGCTCATTTTCACGTTGGTGCTATAAAAAAAAAAAAAGATTTCATTTCAATTCATTTCATTATCCAGTCCTGCGAGAAAAATGCGAGTTTTTTTTGTGATTGTTGCGGGCAAAAATCCTTGATTATGCGGCATGTTTTCTTAAAAAATGCGATGGATTATGCGGGATATTTATGCAATTATATGCGATGAACTTGCAAAAACTGCGGTTTCATCATGGCTTCATCGCGGGGTTTGCAGCTTTTCGATGATGTTCACGTCGCGTAATAACGTCACTTCATAACGTCACTTCATAACGTCACTTCATCACGTCACTTCATAACGTTCCCATGGCAAGAGGGGGAAAATAGCTGCTCTTGTGTGAAGTAAACGCAAACATTTTTTTTTTAACTTTCTGCTAAGATACATGTGACTTTTTTGCAACGAAAATGCGGGGATTATGAAATCATGCAAGCTCTGCATATTTTGTGCGGAAATCTGCAATTTATGTGGCGAAAGTGCGGCGTATTTGAAAAAATACTTTTTAGCAGTGGGGGCAGGTCTGTCCGAACAACAACCCCCCCCCCACGCCCCGCCGCTAAATATTTTACGTATTAAACGGAACTGACACTTCACTGCAACACAAATGTATTTATTCACCTCTATTCACACACAATGAGGCATATTTTACGTTTTTGGTGGAGCGGTTCATTCAATGGTCGACTCGGAAGAAAGCGAACGTTTTGACAATAAACTACATCAACACAACAGTATGTGGAGTTCAGCTGGACGGGCCCAACAACCTCTGGATAGTTCTACTTGGGTTAAATTGCAACGCATTATGTCGGCAGGATCATTTAAAAGGTAACCACGACTACATTGTGCGTTTGTCCTATTTCTGATACGGTGGCGGCAGAAATTTTGCCATGGCAGGCCACCACGACAAAATCAACATAGAGGAAACACTGTTAACAATAGCTTCACTCAATAGTTAACTACACTGCTTTGAACTCCATTTTTGCGACCACAGTTCCAAACTGTAATTCAAAAAGCTGCTTTAGGAAGACACTTTACAAGTACACGTCTTCCAAAAAAACTGATTTCAGGATGTGTAGTAGACGATATTGCAAATCACCTGTGTCGGAGTACACACAACAAATAAGACAACAATGCAGATGAGGCTGTTCAAAGTTGTAGGAGAGAGAGGTTTTTAAAGATGCCCCCCCCCCCCCAATTGGTGAGAATACCTTGTTTATTACAATGGGAATGAACAGTTTGTGAAAGGTTCAAGATGAAGAAAGGTTCCAGTTCCCAGTTGAAATGGGTCATTACTTGTTGATCATGTTACAGAGATTAGAGTTAAGGGCAACCCATCTTTTGTTAGCTAGAGATGATATAAGCCGCAGGGCCCAGATGGTTTTACAACCTTGATGCTTTTCTGGGATGAATTAAGCATCAAGGGCACAAAGCAACTAAAGAAGGTAATGTTTAAACTTATGCAAAATGAACTCCAAGCCATGCGGCTGATGGACAGTAACCTATTAAATGTCCACCTCCACCGTGTCACCACAGAACTGTATATTATAAGAATATATTTTAAGAATAAAGGGCAGAGGCAGGCGAGACACTGTATCACTGGAATCATGCAGTGAGGATTGTGTACAAAGGACTACATGTACAAAATGTACTGTAAACTATCAGGAACAAACGCACCTTTCAAAGGGTGCTGGACTTTTATTTTTGCTTTAGTAGGTTTACGGCTGGGTGATAAGACTGAAATCTTCTATCCCGAAATAGATCATTTCATATTTTCATAACGATCTATCTATCTATCTATCTCAAGATGGAGCATGTTTTCTGGTAATTGCATAAATAAATATTCCACACGGTAAAGCTTATTTTTGTATACTCTTTGAATGAAATACTTTTAAACTTCTTTATTTTCTCATTAAGTGTAAAATGAACATAATGTGCAAATATGCAAAAATGCACATAAAGCGGCGTCCAAATGGTGTAAATATTGCCGTAAAGCAGTTCGGCAGCTTTTTTTTTTTTTGACATTGCAATAGAAATAATAAATTTAACGTTTTGACAATGCATATCATCCTGTCGCCCAGCCCTAGTAGGAAACTGTTTTTTTTCTTCTCTTTATGTTACATATACTATGCTCTCATCATTAAGGGAGCTATGCTGGCCATAAGAGTTAAAGCTACATTATACAGCAAAGTGTGCAATATTGGCAGTATATAGGTGTTAACTTTTAACTCTTATTGAATGTGAAACTGCATGTTTGTCTTGTACGCTTACGCTTTTCTTGGCCAGGTCGTCGTTGCAAATGAGAACCTGTTATCAACAGGCTACCTGGTTAAATAAAAGTTAAATAAAAAAAATAAAACAAATCTTAAGCAAGTTGATACAAAGGGCCCAAACTGGCCGGTTAGACAGAGGCCAGGTCACAAATGTTCAGTGGCGCCCTGGAACCGTCACGATTCCAACTGTCCGACCCGCACCGCTCACAGAGTGCCTCCTGAACTACTGGCAGCATATTAATCTTTTAGTGTTGAAACATTCTACTCATTCTTTAATATTTATTACTTGAGTTTAAGTGTAAATATTGGTTTGAAGATCATGTAAGAAAGACGTTTATGCTGCTTTTAAAGAAAATGGTTGTGTGTTTCAAGGGATTGGGGAAAAGGACTTGTGTAAATGTTTTTAATGACTTTAAAAAGATGTATCCACTGCATGATTTATAAACTTATTTTCGCAACAAAAAAAACCTGACTGATCATTTATTTCATTAACACTGTCACAGAAGTGGCCACGGGTTGATTGGACAGAAATAGGGTCATCATGTGAGTGGTAATAATAGACTGGTGTGATGCATGGCAGCATCGGAGTCGGTCATAAGGTTTGGAAATGTCACTGCTGCCGAAGGGTAAAGTTGGTTTTTATTAAAGATTCTTTTGGGCTTTTATCGACAGGATAGCTTTAAGACAAGAAAGGGGGGGAGAGAGGCGGGGGACAACATGCAGGAAAGTGCAACTAGTCGGATTCAAACCCGGGCCGCTGCCAAGGACTCGACATGGGACGCACACTAGAGGTCACCCCAAAAAGGGGCGACGTTTAATTTGAACTCTTAAGGCTTCTGTGACTGCACTGTTGAAGCTACTCCATGGAGAGTTAGTCATGCATTCAAAGCATTAAGTAAAAAATGAACAGTAAGAGTACTCGGTGCAGTAAAAGGTTACCTGTCAGTGTTATCCTATTATCTGATGTTTCTGGATTGACTTTGCTTTGAATTTTGGATCTCAGCTAATGAACACGTTAATTGTTATGAACCGAGATGTGATATGAACCGACTTAAACAGAGGGTAACACTTTACTTGAAGGTATCTACGCAAGAGTGACATGACACGGTCATGACACATGAACCCTAACTTGTCATGACAAAAAAACCGATTGACATTTAATGACAGAAGCGTTATGTCATAAACGTTTGACTTGTTTAGGTTTATGACACGTTCATGACAGTGTCATGTCACTCTTATGTAGATACCTTCAAGTAAAGTGTAACCAGACTAAAGTGTTGTTTAAGAAGAACTTTGGTAACCAACAAATCTGAACAATGGAATTTATTAAATAAAAAGAAAAGAAAATCACCATCAATCATTGTACAAAACAGAAGTCGAGTGATCACTGCTATTTGCCGTTTTGCAAAGGACTAATATCCTGTGTTCTGTCAGTAAAATATCTAGGTAGTTACAGTAGTTTTCTGGCTTCATAGTTAAAGCAGAGCGTATGAGGGGAGAAATGAAGGTCAATGTTTAACAGCACACGTTTTCACATTTAGACATTTGTAGCTAAGACCTTGAATGGTCCAGAAACGGCTTTGTAAGCTGAGCCGCACGTCTCACATTCAATCAGCCATTTATTATGAAATCAACCGACCCTGCGAAGATCGACGACGTAAAAGCTGATGATCTGAAAAAAACGCTGCACGCATGAAAACGACAACCACAGCAACTCTGTAAACATTATTGTAAAAAATTTTAAACAGGCCCCTGGTGATACTCCCGACTCTGGTAATTTAGGCACTCTTCACCCAATTGTGGTCACGTACAAGGACATGCAATGGAACTTCACTTCAGACAGAAAATCCTCAAAAGCTCTGTAAGAAAATTGGTTTAATTAAATTTAAATGACAGATTTTAACTCACATAATGTTAGCTGGGGAGGGGGGGGGGGGACAAAAACATATATATAAAAAAACAAAAAACAAGAATTAACAAAATACAATGACAAAAATGAAAGGACACTGACACAATCCTAGCTAGGCATCTTTTCTCGTGCTCACAGTAATGCAGAGCATCAACAATATGTTTACTATGTTCTTAGACCACTTTAATAATCACTTTACAGAGATCACAACTGTATGTAAATCTGGATAAGCATCTTTCTGTCGGCTGTTAGAGTGGAGCAGAGGTATAGTAACTGGGTTTGATGGGCTCTCATTCGCAGTTTTTTTTTCTTTGAGTCGGGCGAGGCCGACTCCTCCAGAAAGAGAAGAGATGGGAGGCGTGTGAAGTCGTGGAAGGGCGACGGGGTGGGGGGGTGAGGGGCATCAAACATTTGCAGCTCCAACATACTCATGGCCAGTCAGTTTGGGCAAAGCTCGGAGGAGGTGGGTGCAGTTTTCTTGTAGGATTTCTCCTCAGACACCCCCCCCCCCCAGCACCACTCTGCCTACATAAGTCTGTACAGGAAGTCAGGAGGATTGGCTTAGAAACCCATGCCTCCCATACCGCCCATGCCTCCCATGCCTCCCATGCCGCCCGCTGGCATCTCCTTCTCCTCCTTGGGCAACTCCGTGACGACGCACTCGGCAGTGGAGAGCAGGGAGGCGACTCCTGCGGCGTCCATCAGGGCCGTCCTCACCACCTGTAGAGGGAGGAGACCAGACGTTAACGCTGCAGTCCAGTTTGCATATAATTAGGGCTGCAACTAACGATCATTTCACTCATTGATTAATCTGTCTTATTATATAACATCAATTATTCGTGTACATTTTTACAATAAATAAGAGACCATGAAAAGAGTGTCTTCAAACATTTTGTTTTGTCCAGCCAACAATAATTGCGCTGTAATGTTATGAGACATTATGTAGTGAAGAGGATTAAGATTTTGAAAAAAAAAAAAAGAGATATTGAACATAGTTAGGGCTGCAAACTTGTCATTATTTCATAATCAAACAGATTGTGGTGTATAAAACTTCAGAAATTTGTCCTTTAAGCTACAAATGAAGCGGTGTGATGTGTACGGGGACGTTCGCGGCCTCTCGTCTCTCTTTGACACGTCCACAATCAATGAGCGTTGTACCTTGGTGGGGTCGATGATGCCCTTCTCCACCATGTTGACGTACTCTCCCAGCATAGCGTCGTAGCCGAGCTCAGCCGACCCCCGCAGGATCGTCTCCACCACCAGTGAACCCTCCACACCCGCATTTTTAGCGATGGTCATGGCGGGGATCCGGAGCGCCCGTCTGATGATCTCCACACCTGGTCCAGACGAAAAGGTAATCAGATTTATGAAAATAATGAAAGCTGTGTCTGTTAAGCCATAATACATAGGACTACGGTTTCTTCTGAGCCTGTGTGCGCGTTACTAACCAATCTTCTGGTCAGCATTGACAGTTTTGACAGTGTCAAGGCATGGGATGCAGCGCAGCAGGGCGCAGCCTCCGCCTGGCACGATGCCCTCCTCCACTGCTGCCCGTGTGGCGTTCAGAGCGTCCGTCACACGGTCCTTCTTCTCGTTCACCTCCACGTCACTCGTTCCTCCGATCTGAGATGGAGAGCATGCGTCACAGCTTTGTTTTTCTAGAGCAGAACTACAATGACCACGATTAGTACCGGCTGTGTTTTTTTCCCCTCCAGTTTGAGACGTACCTTGAGTACCGCCACTCCGTCCGACAGCTTGGCCAGCCTCTCGTTGAGCTTCTCCTTCTCGTAGTCACTGGTGGTGCTCTCCAGCAGCTCGACAATCTCCGCCGCACGCTTGTCAACCTCAGCGGGGCTGCCGCCTCCCCTCAGCAGCAAGGTGTCATCTTTGGTAATCTGCACCTCACCGATCTTACCAAAGTCGTGAGCCTGGATGTCTTCAAGAGCCAGGCCTACTGCATCATCTCCAAACACCTGGGGAAAGAGAAATAATGGAACATTTAGAAATCAAGTCACACACCCGAGATATTACATTTAACTTGAGCTTCATGCAATTTAGCAGTGGTGAAAAGAGCACTCCGATCTTTTTACTTTGTACCGCAGTGTAGAAATACTCTGCTACAAGTAATACCCCCGGCTCAAAATACTGGCATCAAAATATACTAAAAGTACCAAAAGTAAAAAGGTGGAGCTGAACTTAACTACTTCATATACTTTTATCTATTGGGCAGCTTGTGAATTTCCTCCCGGAGATCAATAAAGTTACAATCAAACAAATCATACTTAAAAAAAGGACAAATCCGGCGCAAAATGAACCTCGGGGTTAATAATAACATGATTACCGAGGCGACCGTTCTCTGGGATTTGTTTCCATGCTAATTGAATGTGACCAGTTTCATCGCAAACCGCTAATTAGCTTATAGTCACGTATACATGCGGGGGCATTCGTTTTCCCAAGATGGCGCCTGCCTGTATACGTCAACGGTACTGTCTTTCTAAACTCTTTTTAATAAACTGTCTGTACACTTACAAAGTTCTCAATGCTTCAGTTTACATGTAGGGACCCTCATTATGCTGCCGTTGAAGTGTGGTGCTATTTTGAGCCTTGTTAGTGGTATAGAAATAGAGATTTCTTTTTACTTTACCCTCTGCCCCAATGACTAGCGTTATAAGCTAATTAGCGGTTTGGGCTAAAACTGGTCACATTCGATTAGCATGAAAACAAATCCCAGAGAACGGTCGACTCGGTACACGTGTTAATCATTTTGCGCTGGATTTGTCCTTTAATTTGTTGGTGTTATTTTGTATTATTAATGTGACTAGTAGAGTATTTAAGCACAGAAGTTCTTAGTTTCTTGAGTGAGAAGTGGACTTACAGTGCCCCCGGTGGCGACGGCCATGTCCCTTAGCTGATTCTTCCTGTTGTCTCCGAATCCTGGAGCTTTAACAGCCACCACCTGAAGCCCAACCTTGAGCCTGCAAATTAAGTTGTTGAATACTTTTAGTTCTCTTCTTTTTTAATGATGATTTATATATATATTTTTTTTCCAACACAGCAGCTCTCGTATGTACCTGTTGAGAACCAAGGTGCTGAGGGCCTCTCCGTCCACATCCTCGGCCACAATAACCAGCGGTTTACGGTGCTGGTTGGCGATCTCCAGGGCTGGCACGATGCTCTGGACGCTGGAGATCTTCTTCTCGCTCAGCAGCAGGTAGGCGTCCTGGAACTCAACCTTCTGACCTGGAAACAGAGACAACTGATTTTAGCAATGCGTTTCTTTCATAGGCAACAGACAGATGAAGTTATACGAGCCAGCGTGAGCTCCCTTACCTTTGGCAGTGTTGATGAAGTAAGGGGAGATGTAACCACGGTCAAACTTCATACCCTCAATGATCTCCAGCTCATCGTGCAGGGTCTTCCCATCCTGAGATGAAGAGCAGGTATTGATTAGGTCACAGACTAAGCTATCATAATAGCAGTAAATAAGTATTTTAATAAATGTGTGTGAAGTTCTAATACTAACCTTGACGGTGATGACTCCCTTGCGGCCAACTTTCTTCATGGCGTTGGAAATTAGGGTACCAATCTCCACGTCTCCATTGGCTGAGATTGTGGCAACCTTAAAAAGACAAATGACATTAAAAGCATTTTATTATACTCCGCCACAAGTAAAACTCCTGCATTCAAAACCTTAAGTAGAAAGTATTGCACAAATGTACTTAAAGTATCAAAAGTAGTCATTGTGCAGTAAAGCTGCAGACACACAGAGCCGACAGCCAAACGTCGACAGAAAAGGCAGTTGGTCTGATCAGTCTCCCCGAGTTGGTCAAAAAAAGTGCCTCAGAACACACCAAAGCGACGAGACGCAATACGTCTCCATAACAGCAAGCGGCGCTAATCTGCATTGTCGCCCAAAAATGAAAACCGGCAGCTGATTGGACGAATACGTCACGCGGGTCTGGTTTCTCCGGAAATTCAAAGAGACTGTCATGGCGGCTTGTTCAGAATACGATCTCATATTGGACTAAAATAGTTCACCGAAACGTGTTTCTGAAAACATTTTAAGTGAGAAATAGGCCGTGCAGTTGCTGAATCTGTCTTCATTTCAGATCCACAAAGTTCAGTTTAAAAGATTTGTTAGATTTTGAGAGAGTCTAGTCACGTTGATCCCGCTCCCCGTTTCCGGGTTAGCTCTCCACCAATCAGATGGGTCATTTGAGTCTGACTGCCGGCAGTGCCCGCCCCGCCGATGATACATGTCAAATCGGCCAAAATGAAGGCCGACGGCCCCTCGGACGGACGACGGCACGGAACACGCCGAACAGACTCGAGTCACTGACCTCGCCAGACTGTCCGACGGCCGATTATCGGCTCGGTGTGTCCGGTAGGGCTTTGACTTTTGCCCCAAAAATCATATTCGAAGTTTGTTTGTTTATTAATATTCGAATATTTATTAATAATATTTTGACCATTAAATGCCTTCAGTAAGACCTATATTGGCTACTAAGCCGCGGCCGAGCGACGTGTAGTTACATTTTGAAATGTGTGAAAAAGCCTCGGAACCTGAATTGAAAAAGGATTACCAGCAAACACATTTACAAAAAATAATGCCCATAACAGGTTCGAAATTCGAATATTAAGGGCTGCCTAATACTCGTTTGAATATCATTCTTTTTTTGAATATTCGAATAACGAAGTTCGGAGTCAAAGCCCTAGTGTCCGCGCCTTAAAACGTTCCTCGTCAGTGTTTTACTATTTTAAATTATGTTTTTGGATTACTGCTTTATTAATGTGTATGTTGCAATGTACTTGAGTAAATGTACTTCGTTACATTCCCCCACTGCGTAGCGACGCATCATTTCTATGAATTTACCACTGATCCCGTTTACCTGTGCAATCTCCTCGGGGGTCGTGACTGGCTTGGAGAGATTTTTCAGCTCTTTGATGACGGTTTCTACGGCCATCATGACTCCCCGGCGGATCTCCACGGGGTTGGCGCCTTTGCTGATGGTGTCGAAGCCCTCCTTGGCGATGGCCCGAGCCAGCACTGTGGCGGTGGTAGTGCCGTCGCCGGCCTCCTCGTTAGTGTTGTTGGCCACGTCCTGCACCAGCTTGGCACCGATGTTCTTGTACTTGTCCTTCAGGTCGATGCTCTTGGCCACCGTCACGCCGTCCTTGGTGACCTTGGGGCTGCCCCAGCTCTGCTCGATGATGACATTGCGACCCTGGAATACAGAGAGGAAGTGGTGAGGTAAAGGGGTCTGTAACGTTGGGGCAAGTGAGCTCCGAATGACAAAAGTGAGTAATAACCATAGACCGTAATAAATAATGGACGTAGCAGCAACGACGTCACCCTTTGGTTTGTGGACTGCTGTTTTGAAGCCTTTCGTTTGGCATTTGGCCGCCGCGGTTTCTTTTGAATTGACGAAACACATTTTGAACGAGAGGGTGGAGCTGGGGAAGATGACGTCTTCTATGGTTTCAATTGTGTTGCACTAAGCTAAACGCTAATGAGGGACACTTGCCGATTTCCAACCGGCTGAAGAGAGTCATACAGCGGCGTTTTTTGCCAGCGAGTTTTTTTAAATGCGACTCTCGGGGCACTGGCGCTGTTCATAACTAGCTTGGTTGGCAGAACAAGACATTTTTAGGCAACCACAATTTTCCATTTTAAGTGAAAAACACACAGTGAGAGGGTCAAAGTTTAAGATGAAAACACAAACACCAAAAACAAGTTCAGGTCCATTTTAATGTCCACAGTGCCATGGTTAGCATTGCTAAGCCTCTGTCCTGATTGACAAGGTGGCGTGTAGCCACGCCCCTAAAGCATCCCCTGCTTTATCGTCTATTTAAAAATAAATGGGACCATGATTTACTAAATGAACATCAACAAATTAGATAGAATGCAGGTTTAAAGCACTTCCACATTGGCTTCACTTTTCATGGTCTGAAAAGTGAAGCCAATGTGTAAGTGCTTTAAACATATAGGGCTGGGCAATATATATATATCGATATTATATCAATATACGAGGCTAGATATCGTCTTAAATTTTGGATATTGTAATATTTGACCAAAGTGTTGTCTTTTCCTGGTTTTAAAGGCTGTATTACAGTGAAGTGATGTAATTTTCTGAACACACCAGACTGTTCTAGTCTGCTAGCTATTATTTGCCTTTACCCACATAGTTATTATATCAACATAACTGATGATTATTTCTCAAAAATCTCATTGTGTGCATATTTTGTGAAAGCACCTATTGTCAACCTTACAATATCTCCATATATCGATATTTTCTCCAGATCGCCCAGCTCTAGTAATAACCCAGCCAGTGGATTGAATACTAGACAAAGATTACCTTTGGGCCCATGGTGACAGCCACAGCGTCCGCCAGCAGGTCAACACCCTGCAGCATTAGGGCACGAGCATCCGCTCCAAACTTCACATCCTTAGCGTAGGCTCGTGTGAGGTGAGGCGCCAGCGCCCTGCACACAGGCCTCACCTGCTTCATGACGGTTGGTAAACGAAACATCTCTGCGGGAAGAAAAGAGAAGTTAAGCAGCATGTCTGAGACCAACGATCACTGATGAACCAGAGGTGTCCAGATCAAATCTGCCAAGTTACTGAGTCGTCACAGGAATCTTACATACATTGAAAATAGATGCGATGAGTGGAGCCAAAGTACACCTAAATACAAATAAGTATATTTAGTCAAGCACTGTACTCAAGTACAATTTAAGGTACATAAAGGCGCTTCCATTTTCCACTTTATATTATAAATATTTGCTAAATTAATACTTTTAAGTATATTCTGATGCCAAAACTTAATACTTGTACTTAAAGTAAAATATATACTGTGGTATTACTTTTAAATAAAAGATGTGAGTACTTCTTCCACCACTGCCTAAATAATTTCACCCATCGTCCCCCCCCCCCACCACTGTCACAGGAGGACAGATGTGTTACAAAGGTCAACTGCGCCCCCTCGTGGTCAATAGTGGCATGACACCGGTGAATGAATGACTCCACTTATGGGATGGTGAAACATTTTCAAAGCTCCCCAAGTCACCTTCTACAGAGGTGAAACCATAACCAAAGAAAATGTCACAGCAAAGCTTATGTTTGCAGGGAGAGATATGATTTCACACCAGCACACTTAGTTGACCTCAAATGTATGAATTAGTTTTTTTAAATGCAACTATTGTATTTTTTTATTACAATGAGACCAGATATTCAACTACAATTAGGGCTGCAACTATTTTGTATTAATAGTTTGTCGTCAAGTTTTGCTCAATTATTCAAAGCATTGTTTAGTAAATGATGTCATAAAACTGGGGAAATGCTCATCACAATTTTGGGGCCATCTTCATATTGTTTGTCTCTAATATATTCAATAGACATTCATATATAAAAACACATTTACATTTAAGAAGCTGGAAGAATGAGAGGCATTTGTGCTAGATCAATATATCCAATAATGGTTGAATGATAATAACAATCACAAACATCCAACATCAACACATCTAGAGATACATGGTTTTCCCTGGACAGGAGGGGATAACAAAAAAAAAACCTGTCATCTGAAAAGTAACTAAAGCTGCCAGACAAATGTAGTGGAGTAAAAAGTACAATATTTCCCTCTGAGATGTAGTGGAGTAGAAATATAACGTTGCATAGGACTGCACGATATTTTGTTTCATCGTCTACATCGCGATGTGCGCATGCGTCAGTTGACGCTACAACTTATTTGCTGCTTGATAAAAAAAGTAAACTTTCACCGTTATCATTCACTTTAGCCTGGATTGATATTATATGAATACAATGGTGTCATGTCAGTCAACCAGTGTATTTCTTCCTAATTTCCCTCTCCAAAATCACTTCAGAAGAGTAATCACAGCCTTACCTGCTTTGGTTTTTGTAAAGCATTAAAGTTCAACAAAGACTGGTTCCCATAAGAACATTTCCTTTTTCATTTTAATTTTCTTTGTAGATGCACTCCTACAAAATCACCCCAGTAGTTGAGAATGATTTAGTATTTATAAATAGGGCTATTTATGTCCTCTTGTAAAAAATGTCTTTTTTTTCATATCGCAATATATATCGCAGGGGAAAAACAATATCGCAATGCAAGTTTTTTTTCCAATATCGTGCAGGACTAGCATACATTTTAAATATTCAAGCAAAGTACCTCAAAACTGTACTTAGTCACAGTAAATGTGCTTCAATGTGTTTGGAAATCACACGTTTTCCTACTTGGCAAACATTCTTAAATTTATATATCAATAATAAAGAAAGAATTAGACTTTTATTTATATTGGCCTTGATCGTGACTGATTATGAAATGTATTCATCCAAAACCACTTCCTGGTTACCCCCGCACGTGTGCTCTTCAGGTCGTGCGTCACAAGGTCAAATTGTAAAAACGACATGTGCAGAACTGCCTCACCATCTCTGCTCGTGCTCAGCCTTAATATAATGAGTGGCCATCACACTGTCAGAGCCAATAATTGCTCAACATTTGTGTAACTGACGACAAATGTTAACACAGCTTAATAAGACACCTCCTGCATTGCCAGTCAAATTGTGCACAGCATTATGGGGGAGGGACCTTAAGGAAATGTTTCATCATGTCAGACACGAGACGTTCCTGATTAAATAGTAATCATTATCCGGCTAAAATAAATGTGGCTTAAAGAGCTGTAGTAGTAACAGTTTAGCGTGTATGTCCTTGCAGTTACGAACAGAAATGTTAGCTAGGAGTATTTAAGCCTAACGTTAGCGTTACCTCTCAGCTGGTGCAAAATGTACAATGAAAAGTCAGCGTTTTAAAAAGCATTTCGCTCACAATATTAGCCTCTTTAGCTTGTATAACTTAATACATAAACATACAACACACAAATGTGAAAATGTCAGCACTTACTTGTGAGGTAAGACGCTTGTAGCTGCTACAAGATGCACGTCTGCGAGACGGAATGATACTGGAGGTAAAAGGACAAGCCGTGTGGATAGCTCCTGAGACGAGACTGCACATGGCTTATCACATCCGGGTGATTTACCGGCGCGCCCCTAACCATGAATAACGACAAAACTAGTTTAGATCACTGATTTAAGATGTTTATTTTTTTCTATCTTCTGCACTGAGTACTTATGCTTTTGATACTTTAAGTACATATTGTTGATAATAAGTGCATGTAAGTTATACGTACACTTAATCACAATTTTATGATTTAGAATGTATGTAAATGCTCGTTCCGGGGCTGGCGTTTCCAGAATTTTCTTGTGCGCAATTGGAGGAAAAAAATAAAGGTCAAAGTGGACATTGCGCAATATTGCTCCGACTTGAAATGTACGAATAAGAGAGAAAACACTACAAAAACAGTTTTAAAACGTATTTGAATATCATTAAATAAAATTTATGGATGTAAAACGTGTTTTGCTTTTTTCGTTAGGTGTTCTAGAATATTCTGGAAGGCAAAGAATCTTCACCAAAGTTCCGAGCAGGTAGTGCGCATGCGCTGTATATTTCACGTGGAGAGAGCAGAGATCCCCCCCTCCAGTGTGTCAGATCAAGAAGAAACCGGGGTGCAGCAGCTTCACGTCGACTAGAAGACCTCTCACACATCCAGAAATGGTAAGATACTTTGTCCCAAAACTCTCGGTATTCGTAATTAACGCCAAAGATAGACGCATATTAAAATACAGGATAAAGCAGCAGGCTACATACGACTGCTACGTTATCGTTAGCAGATAGCTAATATTGTGTAAGCTGTAACATCGAATCACAAGGTCAAGCACATGTGAGACAAGTGAGAAGGAAACATTTGCTAAACACAGCCATGTTTATCTTTATCATACACTGTAGACCGTCAGAGGAGACAAACGAGGGTTAATTAAACGCGTGCATGTGCAGCTAACGTTAAAAACTGATTGTCAGCTAACACATATCTCTGCTCCCTTGCTTAGTTGGTTTTTGTATCATTAAACGCGACACCTGGGATCCTGTGTAGAGAATGTAATAGTGTAACGTTAGCTAACCAATCAACTAATCCTGACATTCATTCATTCATTCATTACTGGAGCAGCAGCAGACACATGTGGATGGATGAAGTGTCTGTGATCGCACAGGCAGACCAATATTCACACTAATTCGGTGTTACCATCTTTTAAACTGTCTTATTATGACCCGTTCGTAAGATCCATCTGTCATATTGCACTATGCATGCCCTTGGGTGGGTGAAAAACACGAATTGCATGCTCGTTTAAACCATTTCCTGCTTCCGTTACGTAGACTCTGACCTCACGCCCTCTCAGTGCACGCTATAGGTTAGATTAGACGTTCAACTTAATTGTCATTTCACAGAGTACAAGTACTAAGACAACGAAATGCTATTTACCATTAAACAAAAGTGCAAAAAGCAGTATTGTACAGAATAACCAATAGTAAAATATAGAATAAACATAGTAGTAATAGAATATACAGTAAGGGGTAGAGATGAATACCCTAAGATAGATAGATAGATAGATGTGTATTTATTTATTTATATAAATGATTTAGATACAGTGATTTCCCGAATCTATTTAATTCCAAATCACAAGGTCCAGATTCATTTACATTTCAATATCAATTAGGTTAATGCCATTTCAGTTACAATATCAATTTAGCTTGGATACAAAAGAGATTCTCAGAACATATGCTGTAAATTGTACAAGCAAAAAGCAACCCTCAAATAACTGTTTTTATAACGCACCAGGTAATGTTTACAGTAAGAACGGACCACCACCCCAAAAATGTTTGCAAAGTAGTTTTTACTTAACAGGATTAACATGTGACATACATCCATTTCCGTCACTTAAACAAAGATTGATTTTAATTCGAGAATTGATTATTTTTAACCCAGCTCTCTTAACATAGCATCTTAATATAGTCTTTTTATAGTAACTTATTTGTGCTAAGACAAACTGTACTGTACATGCTAATGCAGGATAAGATTTGCAAAATATCCTGGTTTTATTACAGTGATGTTGCGGGGAATTTGGACTCTTACAGCACTAGAGGCACCACTAAAACTACAGACAGTGAATATAATAGCAGAATATTATATGGATTTAAAAAAAAAAAAAACAGCTGGCAGTTCATTACGTACATCTAGCAAAAAACGCTCTGTGAAAATCCTCCTCTTAATGAATGTTATAATGTGCGGCTTTTAAATAAAAGTTTAAAAAAAAAAAAACTGCCGTTTGTGGTGCTCAATAAATTATAACCCTCATTGATATAAATATGGTGAAACACTGCGGTTTGATAATTAGCTGGCAGTTAAACCCATCTTATACAACCTCGTAAAATACTGCAGAGAGAACCTTCTGGAGGACTGGAGAACTTGACCTTCATGTTAAAAACCTGGAGGGCGTTTTCATCACCAGTCAAGGCTTTTTATCACCGTTTAGTGTTAGTTTGTAACTGGATTTACCAACTGTGGCTGATTCCCCTAAACATCCCAATGCCTCCCCATTGGCGTCAAAGTATTTCATCCTTGTCCTCCTCTGCCCGGGTTAAACTGTCACAATGAATACGTAACTCCACCCCCTTTGACCGTCTACCGACTGATCCTTCAACAAACTGTCCTTAACCCCCCCCCCCCCCTTACCCTCCCACCGCCTCGTTCCCAAAACAACCTTCACGCAAGGTCACTCATGCATCTGCTGCTATCAGACATGTTGGCAGCTGGTGTTTGAAATGTTTGTGTCCTCCCTCATTCAGTTGTTACTTGTTCTTTTCCTGGAATATTTAAACATGATGAAGGAATGCTGACTTTGGTTACACTTGAGTTTAGCAATACTTGACTTTACAAAGGTTGCCTCTGTGGAGGAGCTTCTAATTCATTGGTTAGACACAGTCTTTAATTAAGCTCTCTGTAGACTTACCCCCCCCTCCTCCCTTTACCTTGCTCTCCCTTTCCCAACAGATCAGCCACAACTGCTGATTAATCATTCCTGTACTTTAACCAGACTTTTTTTGTATTTAAAAACATTTTAACTAAACCCTGAGCTTGTGCCTTCCCCCCCCCCCAACTGTAGTTGATTAGATTGAACTTTATTGTCATTGTGCAGAGTACAAGTACAAAGACAACGAAATGCAGTTTGCGTCCAACCAGGAGTGCAAAACAGCAGAAAAGTGCAATGTGATATTCAAGTATTAGACAGGTGGTGAATAGGCAGGACAAGACATATATTGCAGTGTTCTATGTGGTAACATTAGTGAGTAAGAGTTGTCATACCGTATGCTTTGCTATTAGGCTGCATCAAATCACATAGAGATCGTATTTCATCAGCATGTGCTTGTTGCAAAACCCCACTTTAAATTCAGTGGGGGTCCAGGGTCCACTGTCTTTAGGTTTGTCTAACACAAGCTCGGACTCAAGACAGCCCCCTTGTGGTATTATTGGCTTCTTGCAGCAAATAAAGGCTTTATTCAGTGGTGGTAGTGTAACAAAAGTAAAATATTATTCAGTAGTAATTAGGGCTGGATCTGGATATTTGACTATTTGGATATTCATTGGTTGGGTAGGTAGTTGGGTTTCAATTTTGGCATTTGAATATTCGTTTTTGTAATTTATGTAATAAAGTTGCGACAGATTAAACTGTTGGAGAAACGCCATCCGACGTCACGCTGCGATGGCCTGTCATATAACCGGAGATCAGACTTGTCGGTGTGTTTTGAGGCGGTGTGAGATTCCCGTACAGGAAACGGGGGGGGGGGGGAGAATCACTGCTCCTATCGCTGCCACGAGAACACCAAACTCAAGCATCGAACTGCCCGGGAGTTTGTGGAACAGCTGACTGTGTCCTCGGTCCCTCTTTTCGTTCTCTCTTTCTCCGTGAGATGAAGCTGCCTTCACGTGCGGTCGGGAATGTCAAGATCTACAAATGATCTGACAAAAAAACAATAATTGTGAAATATGA
The DNA here is from genome assembly GCF_031162955.1 of Sander vitreus. NCBI lineage: Eukaryota > Metazoa > Chordata > Actinopteri > Perciformes > Percidae > Sander > Sander vitreus. Next base: position 27,596,386 of record NC_135865.1, read on the forward strand.
AGTCTATTTGTGCAACATTGGGGCAGTTAAAGAACACGACAGGACGTCGCACAAATAAAGCCATTTAAGTGACGCTCCCACCGCAGCTCAACCCTAATAATAATTGATCGCATTTGCTGATATTTTTCCTTTCTTTTTGGTCACTGACAGGCCTTCAGAAAATTCCTTCCCTTGTTCGACCGGGTGCTGGTGGAGCGCTTAGTCGCAGAGACGGTAACAAAGGGCGGCATCATGCTGCCAGAGAAGGCTCAAGGCAAAGTGCTGCAGGCCACAGTGGTGGCAGTAGGTCCTGGCTCTGTCACTCAGGTAAGATTACCTCAGCCTGGTATTAGCACAGGGGTCGGACTGGGGGTGGGAAGGGGACTGAGTACCCAGGGCCCTCATTTGAGGAGGGCCCAAAAAGATGCTAGAATGAATAGCTGTGGATGTGGGGAGGGGCCCATAGAAAATGCCTTTCTACAGGGCCCAGAATTTTGTGCTATGCCCCTGATATTGGAGCTTATTTTCTGGCTAAAACATTGGAGATACTTGCACATCTGCTATGAGGAATGTGGGGTTTTATAGTTAATGGTATTAAGCTCTAAGGGCTCTTGTGTTTTTTTTTCTTCTTTTTCTAGAAAGGGAACGTACTGCCAGTCAGTGTGAAGGTTGGAGAGAAAGTACTCCTACCAGAGTACGGTGGAACTAAAGTCAGTCTGGACGACAAGGTGCAGTAGCTTTTCATCTGAATCCGTTGAGATTGGTTTCCTCTTGTACCTTCCTTGTGTAATTTTGTTATTCTTTCCTCTAGGACTACTTCCTGTTCCGGGATGGAGATATCCTCGGTAAATACGTGGAATGAGTCTTCATTTTTGTTGTTGCTGTAGATCATGTCAAGTCCCTGTCATCCATACCTGGAGAGAAGGAATTAAGTTGCTTCTTTCGTGTCTGTTTTTCTTTCCTTTTTTTTCTATTGCAATTGTAAATAATTCTAATCACATTTGGTAACAATAATAAAGGTGAACTGTTGATTTTTGTCTTATTTCTGCATTTCTTTAGCAGTTTATATTGAGTATACTTGTAATGTGTACTAAAGTAAAGGTTCACTTACTAGCTTTTTCTGTAGCCCTTGACTGTATCTCACAGCCGTCTTCAGGGAATGAAACGTAGTCCCTTATCCTACTCTTAAGACTTAAGAGAGATCCCTAAAAACAGAAGCGGACATGACTTGTGCTAGGCCAAATTAAATCTGGGGATTTAGTGCAAGATAAACCCACTTGATCTCACTTAATCTTTCTAATTTAAAAAAGAACTTAAACTAAAGGCTGACAAAAGTTTTAAGCTAAACTTGTACTATGAGATATAGGGCAATATTTGATGACAATTTGATTTTGTGAAGAGGATCGTTAATGCTGTACTACTGATTGTATTCTAGTACTCAAATACAAGTAAAATACATTCAAACCCATATTCAGAATCAGAAAAGGCTTTATTGCCAAGTACGTTTTTTTTACACATACAAGGAATTTGTTTTGGTGTTGGTGCATGTCACACATTGTCTAAATATAACAAGGTTAAGAAAATCAAGTAATAGAAAAATACAGTACGTATTAAAAATAAAAAAGAGCAGTACAGCAGAGTAAGTACAGTGGCATGTAGAGATGGTGAGAGTCAGGGTGTGTTCTGGACCTTGTTGATAAGGCTAGTGGCGGAGGGGAAGAACTGTTGTGAGGCGTGAGGTTTTGGTCCTGATGGACTTCAGCCTCCTGCCGGAGGGGAGTGATTCAAATAGACTTAAATATTGTCAACTTATGTACATAAATTACCAAAGTAAGAGAAACTTGTATTGATCCCCAGAGGGGAAATAGAGCTGTTGCAGCAGCATGAGGACTGTGATAAATACAGATTAATAGAGAAAGTAAAACTAAAATAAGAATAGAAATAGATACTAAACAAGAGCATATGGAGACAAAAATAAAGTAAAGTGACAGTAGTGTGATTAATAGCAGAAGAGTCACAAGTCATGTTACCAGTGTACACCAGACTGATTTATAAGTAATGGTATTGAGTGTCTGGAATAACATAGAAAAGTAATATAAATATAATAGAAAATGATGCAAAAATCTGAGAAACATGAGCATAACAGCGATGAATGGACAGACTGTATAAATGTTGAAGGAGTCAATGTAAATATGAATTGACATACTAGATAAATGTACTAGACTTTATTGATCCCAAAATTGCGAAATGTCAGTGCTACAGCAACAGCAAATATAAGTATATATACATACTTATACTTAAAATATACTTTAGTGAGGTATATAAAACAACACTACCTGTTATAAATGGCTTTCATATACTGTCATATATGTATTATGTTAGTGATTTTACTGATGCACTCATGTTGAAGCAGTATTTAATGTTGCAGCTGGTTAAAGCGGAGCTAATTTGAACTATTTACTTAACTAACAGTCGTGGACAGATTAACCTGTTTGGACCCCCCAGGGCAAAAACTTTCTGTTAGGTTCCTTTTTTATTGAACCAGTGGGGTTTGGTGTTGTATTGGTTATTACTGAAGCTGCCTCTGGGGTCCGTTTATTCTATCAAAGACAGTTAAGAAAGCAGAAGCTCCATGTTAATACAAAGTGGTCATTATCTCAATACACAGGGGAATGACATAGACCTTTTTCACGGCAGACATGTTGACATGTCATAGTAGGAAAAGCACAGGTGTATTCAAAACCATTAATGATGGCTGCATTCCACTTCGGAGAGACCCTGGTATTGTTCATGCTGACTCACTGAAATAGCTCACTGGGACACTTGATGGAATTGAGCCATTGTTAAGGTGCTTTTCCTACTATGACAAGTCAAAAATGTCTGCTGTGAAAAAGGTCCATTGTGTAAGAACAAATACAATACTGTTTGGAAGTTAAAGGGGAAATAAATGCAATACTGTATTACTATTTGCATTTATTTACTCAAGTACTGTACTTAATAGTTCAAAATTAGCTCCAGCTCAAGCACCTGCAACAGTAAAATCCTGCTTTTACATGAACGAATGAATAATAATAATCTAATGATATCATGTAGGCCTATAGTATAACACAGGGGACAGTTTTCTGCATTGAGTACTTTCACTTTACTTTGAATACTTTAAGTACATTTTCCTTATTACAGGCCTACACATACTTTTACTTAAGTAATATTTTAAAGGAAGGACTTTTAGGCGAAATGGGAGCCCATTTCCACCAATGTGATGAAAAGAAAAACAGATCCTGCAAGTCAATTATAATAAGAAACGTTTCAAAATAATGATTTTACTTTCGCAAAATAATGACTTAGTTCGCAAAATAATAAGAAACTTTCGCAAAATAATGAGAAACATTCGCAAAATAAATATGTAGTATCTGAAAATAATGGCTTAGTATCAAATTGGAGAGACTATCATTATTTTTGAAAATAAAAATCTCATTATTTTGAGAAAGTAAGCCATTATTTTGAATTTTTTTAATCAAATTGGCAGAAATGGGCTTTAATAATATTCAATATCAAGTCTTTTCTTCGTGTTCATATCAGACTGTAACGTTATATCAAGAGGTTCATATCGGTTCATATCTCTCGTATCCTAGTCCGCTGCTACAACACAGCGGCTGACGAACATCCGGGTATTCTGTCGAGATGGTCATGGCGGAGGGTACTGCAGTTCTCAGGAGGAATCGGCCTGGAACCAAGGCAAAGGTGCGTTTTCACGCCGCAGGAACACTTAACCATTACTGCAAAAAACTCCGCACGACTCTGCGATGCTGTCTCCTTTAAATCGCGTTGTTTAATTTAACGTGTTTTGTCGACAACTGAGGTCGCAGACAACATATAGGAAAAGGGGCCTGACCTAGAAATGGCCAGCTAGCTAACGTTAGCTGTTTCTTCCGTCTAGTTCCTGGAGTAACGTTAACTTAAATGGGGGCTTGCTCTACATTTCGGAGCTCCCTGTGATAGTCGTTGTTGCTTAAATAATAAGACAGTCATTTTGTTGAATGGAGTTCGCACAAGATTCTCAACCATGGCTAACATATCACCTAGCGTAAATGCTCTCTAGTAACAACAGCTAGCTAGCTGTTGCAGGAAGCAGTCGCACCCCAGCTGACGTTATCTAACTAGCTAGCGTCAGGTTAGCTTCGTAGCTGTGTAATAATGTAGAAAAACGAATGGCTGCTTATTTTGGCAGTAAGGTATTTTCAGAGCTTTGCTTGTAACCAAACTTCAGACTTCAGCTAGCCAGCGTTAGCTTCTCTGCCGCCATATGTCATATGTGTTATTATGACGTTAGGGCTGTTAGTTAACGTCAGATGACAGCTATGTAGTTAGCATGTTTATGCTACAATGTCCACTTTGAGTGTAGTCTAAAATTATCCTCCCTCTGTGTATAGGATTTCTACAACTGGCCGGATGAATCATTTGAGGAGATGGACAGCACCCTGGCTGTCCAACAGGTGTGTGTGTGTGTGTGTGTGTGTGTGTGTGTGTGTGCTGTAGGTGAGTGCGGGTCTCAACTAAAAACTGTTGTGTGATGGTTCTGTTTCAGTATATTCAGCAGAACATTAGATCAGATTGCTCCAATATCGACAAAATCCTGGAGCCTCCGGAGGGTCAGGATGAGGGGGTGTGGAAGTACGAACACCTCAGGTATGTTGAAAAAGTTTAACACAAAATACTTTGGGCACATAAAACCAACAACAATATAATAAAAGAAAAACATATGTTACTAGCCTTCAATTGTTGTGCTCTTGTTCTGTCCTTTCTGTAGGCAGTTCTGCCTGGAGCTCAATGGACTAGCCGTAAAACTGCAGGTAAGTGATCTAACTCACAAGATATTAGGGTTGGGCATCGTTTGGATTTTAACGATACTGATTCCAATTCCGATTTCTTGTTCTCGATTCCGATTCTTTGAGGGGTGGAGTTGAAACGGGTCACATGCTTATTTCACAACTACTCTTACTGTGCTCCAAGGCTGCAACACAACAAGCACCTGGCCGCAATAAAGAAACGATTCATAATTTTTGAAACGATTCCAAGTAGCAATCTGTTCTCGATGCCCAACCCTACAAGATATACAAACCTTCTTTTTTTATTTACTGATTTTAAGGTTGCTTAGGTTAAAGGATTTTTATCTCAGCAAAGATCTGAATAAGATGCAATTCAAAGTTTTAAAGGAACACACATTTTGAAAAAAGGGCCGCCATTGTACCTTTTTTATAAAAGGAACATGCACCAAAATCGACATTTCTTGAGCAGTTTAATTGGTACATTTCAGCGTTTGTAGATTGAATCAAATAGCTATAGCCCAAGGAATCATGTCTGACATCACAAATGATGAAAGAGTGAAATGAACAGGTAGGTCCTTCCTTTTGAAGAGTGGTTTAAAGGTATGTTCAATTTGACTTTGTATCAATGTAACGTCAGCTGTAGTGATGCCTGTCTCTCCTCCTTTTTAGAGTGAGTGCCACCCAGACACCTGCACCCAGATGACCGCCACAGAGCAGTGGATCTTTTTATGTGCTGCCCACAAGACACCCAAAGAGGTGAGTCGGGACTGTGGTTTACTCAAAGCTCACTTGTGTGACATGAACTAATTTTTTTCATCCCCTCTCTATGTAAGAATACCTAAGCATGATTTATTTGTCTCTGCTTTTGTGCGAAGTAAAACAGAAATTTGTATGTGTGTTTTGTGCTGCTGCATCCACAGTGCCCTGCCATTGATTACACCAGGCACACGCTGGACGGAGCTGCCTGTCTTCTCAATAGCAACAAATACTTTCCCAGCAGGTCAGTCATCTTCCTTTAAACCTGCAGTAACCAAACAAATGGTTGCCACTTGCGGGCAGTGGAAACAAAGTGGAAACACAACATAAGCAACACAGATGCAGAGCAACAGTCGTGTTTGTGTCCACCTGATGAGTGTAAGTCCAGTATTCGATCACTTTTTACTCTCTACCAACTCCTGAGGGAAATCCGTGTCTCGTTAGCTGCTAAATGCTCCACTATGTTCACCAGCTAGTCTCTAACGGTGTCTCTCTGCTGTACAGTGGGCTTTTAGAGCTTTTTCTCTGAAAACCGCTGCTGGCTGCAGCCGAAAATGTCATTATGAGAGCAGTGAGTGAACCAAAACAGTAAATTCATGTACCTGACAGATAAACAATGAGCTGAAACTCACAATGAAGCTCCGTTAAGTTGTGAAAAGCTGCAGATTCAGCTGACAATTCTTTGTAGGTTCATCCCTACGAGCGAACACTTTGACATTATGTACTCTCCACCAACTCTTGAGGGAAATATCTGTCTCTTTAGCTGCTAAATGCTCCACTATGTTCACCAGCTAGTCTCTAACTGGGTCTGTCTGCTGTTTGCTGCTCAGCAGCTAGAGTACAGTGGATTTTTAGAGCTTTTTCTCTAAAAACGCCAATGTGAGAGTACTGAGAGTCAACCAGAACAGCTAAGCAATGAGCCGGCTCGCGCTATAAAGCTCTGTAAAGCCGATGGGAGCTGCGGATTCTCTGTAAATTCATCACTGCAAGTGCTCACTATGACAAGCTTGCTGTCAAAATGAGTGGTGACCGTGGCCGTTTAGCTCAGTTGGTAGAGCAGGCGCACATGTACAGAGGCTTGTTCCTCGACGCAGAAAGTCCAAGGTTTGATTCCGACCTGTGGCGGTTTTCCTGCATGTCTTCACCCCTCTCTCTCCCCTTTTATGTCTCAGCTTTCCTGTCGAATAAAGGCAGAAATGCCCCCCAAAAAATGGAAATAAGGTTGCACTCTTTTGGAGGCATTCATGGTGTTGCACTCAGTTGTTCACATGAAAAGTGACAGTTGTTAAAATGAAAGAAGAGAGCTTGAGAGAAGTTCAATTCCTGCATACCTTGTCAGCTCCCTACACGCTCCCCAGTGATCCATGAACAAGAAGAAACTTTATTTGAAGCAAACTGTGACTCCTTTATTGCCATCATGGCTGGAGTGTTTTTTGATTGCTATTAGGAAGCACTGCACTGTTGCCTTTCATTAATTATATTTTCACACAGCTTCCTTTGTCTGATTTGTCTTTGTAGGGTGAGCATCAAGGAGTCATCAGTGGCCAAACTAGGCTCAGTCTGTCGTCGCATCTATAGGATATTTTCTCATGCCTACTTCCATCACCGCCAGATATTTGACAAGTATGAGGTAAGTTTCACTGGAAATATCTCATGAACCAATTACATGTAAAATGCTTTTATCTGTATTTTGGTGTGTATTCTTGATTGTTTTAAAATGTTCATATTATGCTTTTTGGCTTTTCCCTTTTCCTTTATTGTGTTATATATCTTTATTGTGCACGTTATAGGTTTACAAAGTGAAAAAGCCTGAAGTCCCCCCCCCCAAAGGGACTGACCATCTCCAACAGAAAACACTGTTCACAAACTGCTCCAAACAGCTCTATTGTAGTCCAGCCTTTACTTCAGAGACAAACGTGGTCACTTTGTAACACACGTTATAATGCTCGCCTAGCTGCTAGCATGGCACGCCCTCATACTCTGCTTCTGACTGGCTAGTAGTCCTTACCTAGGTACTGTCAGGGCACGCCCTCATACTCTGCTTCTGACTGGCTAGTAGTCCTTACCTAGCTACTGAGCATGTGTGACTCCCAACAAAGATGGAACAGAAGTGTGATGTCTCACTCTGTAGCTAAAACAGAGAGCTCAACACACAGGGTGAAAAGAGGAGCTGCAGCAATGTGCAGTACAACAAAAATATGGTGTTTTTTGAAAATTAAACCATGTAAACCTATTCTGGTATAACCTCTTAATACAATTATGAACCTGAAAATGAGCATAAAAGGAGCACTTTGAGGCAGAGGCGGAGCGGGAGGGTGGCTTCTGGGGGCTTTACTCCCGTTTTAAAATAACTTCAACTTTGTGTCGTTTTCCCTCAGTCTCTCTGACTGGAGCGGCTAATCAATGGCGCTAAAGTTCTATTACTGTGGCAAATATTGTGTGAACTCGTAAAAAAAGGGTTTCAAAATGAGTAATGCTGTTTATGCCTACCCTATCTACGCTACGTAACTTAAAAATACTAACATCGGACGATTCTTTCCTCGCTTTAGGTGGCAGGAGTGAAAATAAGTCCTCAACATTTGTTGTGTTCTGGTTTCAGAATGATGAAACCGTTTAGCTGACAATTAGATCCAAAACAGGATGTCAGCTCTACAGGAAAATGCTTTCTCTTGGCAACTTATATATTCTTTTATGAAAGGGCTTGAAAAAAAAGTGCAAATAGCTGCTGTAAATGGAGCATGCCCCCTGACCCCCTTAGGTTTGGGCTGTTCAGTGTCTGGCTCTGCCCCCAGTTGTCAGGTACAATTACTCTCTTAAATCGCAAACTCTATAATAAGGACTATAATTGTCATGCTAGTAAATAATATCCCCCAACACACAAACAGTCAATGTCGGGGATGACTTTCTAAACATGACATGTTTTTCTGTGTTCAGAACGAAACGTTCCTTTGTCACCGGTTCACACGCTTCGTAATGAAGTACAACCTGATGTCCAAGGACAACCTGATCGTGCCCATTCTGGAGGAGGAAGTCCAGAACACCTCGTCAGCTGGGGAGAGTGAGGCCTAAAGACACAAGCTGCTGCTGCTGCCATAAAGGGAGACACATACGTAAAACACACAAGTTTACACACGACAGAGGCGACACACACACACACACACACACTCTCTCTACAGTGTATTACAGCTCCTGTCTAGTAACACTGTCCATGTCCCCTCCACCCTTGTCACCTGTGTCTGTCTCAAAGGAAGTAAGGGTTAAAGAATAGCGGGAGCAGAGTTCAGCCATGCCTGCAGGACAAGATGAGGTTTTCTATCCTATTTACACTCTGTGTTTATTCAGATTCACACCATGTGTCTCTGGATACAGCCCCCGCTCTCACACTACTCCTCTTAGGGGAAACCCCTTTTCCTTTTTAGTCTTCTTTAAGCAGCTGGATTTGCAAAAAAAAATAAAATAAAAATGTAATCATGGTGACCGGTATTGTTGACAAAGGCACACACTGACAGCCTCCCCTCTCCCTCTGTATATAACCCCCACCCCACCCCCCCCCCCCCCTCTTAATTCACTATCATGTTTTCTGATGGTGCTTCACTTTTTTTGTGTCTGCTTCTGTTCTCTCTATTCGCTTCGTTTGTGTTGCCTGTTTTCGGGGGGGTTGTCCCATGAAATGGATCACTAAATTAGCCTGCTGACTTAGTAATGCTATTTAAACACAAATGTAGGTGTGTGGCTTGCGTGGTAGTGAACAAAGACAAACGTAATCTCTAGCTTTGTGAGTGTACTAGCAGTCAGATATTCTTTCTCTTTGGCCTCTGAAATTATGTCTCAGAGTATTTAGAAAAGGCTTGTTGGCTAACTCTGATCCTGCTTTGTGACATGCCCCTATTTTAATGCTGTGTAAAATGTGCCTGATGTTCCCTTTTTCCTTGACATGATAGAAACTATGACTTTCTGTGACTGTGCTGCTTTAAGCCAGTTTTTACTTAAATATTTGAGTAAATACAAGGAAAGGATGAAGTATCAGCTACATTTACCTATCGGAGCACAACCTCCCTTCTTTTACCCTCCCCCTCATTAAGTTATTTTGTGGGAGGAGTCTTGTAAATCCAAACCCACTTTTTTTTTTTTTTTAAATGGACTAAAACAATTTTGTTACTGTCGACATTTTCATGATGTCTGTTAATAAAAAAGACCTATTATTCAGCTGGTTGCGTGGACATTTTAATGTTATTCAGTGTTTCTTGCAAACTGTGGTGTGAAACTTAACACTTATGTTTATGTCAGAATTAATTAGGACTGGAATGAGTCCTACGCTGCATCTCATGTCACTAAAGTGGCCTCCTCGAGTCCTCCATTTGCCTCCCTTCCTCGCTTCTTGTGTTGCAGCCTTGGGAGCACAGTAAGCAGGGCTCTAGTGTGGCTTTATTTTACACTGAAAACCACCATTGAATCAAAATAAAATTTGTGAAAATAGGCATGTGACCCATTTCAACTCCACCCCTCAAAGAATCGGAATCAAAAGGAGTAATCAGAATTGTTAAAATCCAAACGATGCCCAACCCTACTGAGGAAGCACGGGAGAGAAGCGATGAAATCGTGGGAGGAGAGAGGAAACGAGCGTGTGTTAAGAGGGATGAGATGTCCTTTCCTCTGAAGCGTCGCATGAATTTGTCAGCTGTATGGGCGGAGTTAGCAACTCCTTCAGCTGCACGGCTTCCAGGAAGGCTGCTCTCGCGTTTCCTCGCCTATAGCTCCTCGGTGATCCCTCTTCGATGCTCGCTCCTTGGGGCAGAAATGAGAGCTTTGAGACGGCCTCCACCGAGGAGGGACGGAACAATGGGTTCAGCCGAGGAGATATCAAATAAGGGTGAGATTCACCGCTAGACGGTGCTCACACCTGGCATTAATGTGTGGAGACATAAGTGGACAGCTCCAAGTACGTCTGTTCACTTCGGCAGTAGAATGTGTGAACGGATCTCACTTCCCCGCTCTACATGCAAATAAAGGCATACATTTCCGTTTGCATATACCAGTAGATAGCCTACATATTTTAATAAACAATTGTTTGTTGTGTGTGTAAATTTTAGTCGTTACTCATATCATCCAATATTCCAGAAACGTGCGATGGCTAATGAAAAAGCGCTGCCTACAGTCTTTGTGCACAGAAGGACTTAACTGCCTGGTGGTGGAATGTGTGTAATATGTTCAGATTTTTTTAGGTTAACTTTATTATCCTAAAAGTAACATTATCTGTCTGGCAGTCCCTGGGGACCTCCGTGCCGTCGAGACAGCCATTTTTGCCAGGCAACTGGGGCGCACAGAGCTCCGGGGAGTCGGGGATGAGAGCAGTCGGGCGGGTGTCAGATCTGTGCAGAGCCACAATAATAATAAAAGAACAATAACAAAAAAAACATGACTGACCGTATGATAATATCCAACACACACACAATAGTCACTCACTGTGGTTTCTGTGTAATGAGAAATACTTTTTAAAAATAGAAAGGCAGCCAAAATACACAGAGCTAGCTATAGTCTCCTTAATGTGGCCCATGACACATATGCTATGGTGTACACACTACTTAAAGAATGTGGCCATATGCGGCGCAGACCACCTCCGAATGTGAGTGATCGGATCTTGTAGGGGGGGGGGTTGTATGGAAGCGTATGGTTGAGATCTCCACTTTTGAGCAAAACTGAAATTTTGAGCATATCAAACGCCTTGACGAATTTTTCTGCAACAATTTTGTGCCTTTTCTTCATCCATTTATGGTGCAAATGTCTTTAATTATGTAAAGGAAAATGATTCTTTGATAATCGGGGGGGGGGGGGCTGCACTGACCAGTTTTGATTATTGGGGGGGGGGGACCCCCCCCTCCTTCCTGTAAATTACACCCATGAACAGGGCCATAATGAACACTGTAGAAAATGCTGTTAATGCGACATGACTTTCAAACCATGGGAAATAACTGTTTAATACAATAAAAGAGGAAGCAAAATGTACAACTCTCCAAAAAAAAGGAAAGGTTGGAATATTAATACTGACATTTAGTAAACCCTGATGGGGAGTTTGTGGAGCTAAATACATTTAAAACATGTATGATTCAAAATGTGGGCGGTGTATACATCACTGGACATCGGACTATATTTTCGGCACATTTGATCCCGTTCCTTCCCCCAAAATGCAAAATAACATGCATCACAATTAGCAGGATCCCAAATTTGCACAATTAAAACTAACATCTAAGATATATACAACAGCATTGTCCTCTTAAAAAACAAACAGTATGCCTTTTGTAGCATTGAAAGAGGACTCCACCGATTTAACATTTGCACTCACAACATTTTCAGACTCTTAGCAGACCGTTTCATAAAAGTATAAAATTCGATGCAGCAGAACCAGATACAGTCCCTTTTTTATTCCACATATTCTTCTTTTCCTTGTCAAAACCTGGCGCCTACATTACCCACAATCCAACCCGACCGCTGACGGTTGGGTCACAGATTCAGGTGCGTTATTAGAGACCCAGCTAATGTAGCCTGCAGCAGAGACGAGCAGATGTCTGGTAGGATCATTTGTTTCCTAACCTCAAACCTCCACATTTCTTTCTGAATCCTCAAACGTGTAGTCTTCAGAACAAACCGATCCTTTATACAACCTTTTTTTCACATATGTGGTAGTACTTCCTAAAGACCTGCACACAGACTTTGATGTGTAAAATCGGTGGAGTTCCCCTTTAAATAAAAAAAATACAGTCATCATTGTTTCAATGTAATAACGTCTCTGAAGAACTTAATCCATAACAGAGAGAGTAGCAGGTGTATTGCCAGTACCATGTAACCTGTAAAGCAGCAATTTGCAGTTTTGAATAACAGTGAATAGTTTTAAATAACACTTTAAAATGTATGCATGATGAGACACAGCCATTTCCAGAATGATTATGAAATGACACCAGTCAGATTAAACATCAACGGGGTCAACACACTGATATGAAATGTTTCAAATAATGTCTCCAAGTTAATCACAGCCCCTAGCACCAGAACCCTCCCTCAGAGAAATACCGTTATCTGCACAAATGTGCCCCGTCTCCGGCAGTACTATTGTCAGTACCAAAAGTACACAGGGAAACTGTGACAGTCTCCCTGATAAGTATTCCCATCCTGCTTCGGTCTGTGTGAGAGGAGAGAGGGGTTTGACTTTGACACACGAGAAGGCAAGAGTGACGTGAAAGGTGTTGAAACACCTCGGGAGGGGAAAGTAAAAAGGGGTTGAGGAGAGATAAGGGGAAATTAAAATGTGTTCAACTGTGAAAGAATCCAAAATGAAAGACGTGTGAGCTGGGTCGTAAAAGAAAGTCAGAGCCCCTTTCCCTCATTTCACCACCAGTGTTGTTTCCAAAATGTGCAGAAATCGGTGTTTGTGCGGTACCACTTTACTTGAAGGTATCTACATAAGAGTGACATGACACTGTCATGAACACATGAACCCTAACTCTAACACTAACTTGTCATGACAAAAACCGAATGACACTTAATGACAGAAGCGTTATGTCATAAACGTTCATGACAGTGTCATGTCACTCTTAAGTAGATACCTTCAAGTAAAGTGTAACCGACTGTGCTTTATAGTATTGTGACAATTTCCCATAAGCGCCTGAACCGATCAGAGGGTGGAAATCCCTTGAAAAGATGTGGATTTAAATATGTGTAACGTGTCTCCCATGGACGTGTTGTCTAAACGATACCTCATTCTCATTATGGCTTCATTAAAAAACTTTTTTTTTTCTTTTTAAAGTGCCGAGTTCTTCTACATTAAAGTCTCTGTTAAAAAGAAGGGTGTCACGAACATGATGGCCCAGTGATGAAGTCTATGGACGTTCCTTCTGTAATCCGACGGCGTTTTAAACTCTTAACTGTAGTTCTGCTCCCGTCCGGCTCACATACAGGTGACTTCAGCTTTCCCCTCTTCCTGCTCAAAGCCGCCTTCCTCAAGGTGGGACAGGGCGCTGGGATACCCCCCTCCGAACACCGGGAAGCCCCCGATGCCTCCGGCGGTCGGAGACAGCTCCTCTGGAGGGACGGGGCTGCTGACCGCCCGACTCACAGAGCGACTGGACACGTCGCCGTGCACAGATAAAGCCTGGAGGACAGGGACGGACACAGGGACAGGCGGTAGATGAAATCATGTAGGGCTGGGTACCGAATTCAGTACTTTTTAGGAACCTGACCGAACTGCCTTCTAAGTATCGGGGGGAAAAAAAATAAGACTTGTCATTCAGTACCAAATTTCAATCCCTAAGGAGTAAATCTCATTAGCGTCAGTGAGCCAATCAGCACGCAGCATGCTTCTACCAAGATCTAATAATGTCTGTGATTTAGGAACCGGTAGTGAAGTCACCGAATTGGTATCGGAATCTACAATAAAGTGACAAGTAATAAAGGGCAAATTATATTTTTTATTGATCAGTAGAATCATTTTGCTGTTCCAGGGTTTCCGCTGTTTTAAAACGGAGCAGAAGGAGAGTTTACGACACTAAATACATAACAAATAGAAATGCATTTCAGTTGTGCAAAGTTTCCTTCATTCCTGAAAGGATTCTTGATGTATTCCTTCACTACAGCTCAGAATAACAAGAGGCTTTGTGTTGATAATTGGAAATAAAAGAAGAAAAATAATCCACACTTAAATATATTCCCCAATGATTATCAATGCAACATTTTTGGTCAGGTGGATTTCATCAGGCATTCATGTCTTTTCTTCTAACCTTAGCTTTGGCAGCAGAAACATTACTTTTAACGTTTTTATGAGGAGATTCAAATAGTAAGGGCAACGACTCTTTATTAACCTTCATTAGGCCACAGCAAATTAACTGCAACCTCCACTCTGTCCACCAGGGTGCAGTGTAACCACTTAAATAACCTATCCCTGCAACTACAGACAGACAGACACAATCTTTGACTTTTGATGCCGTAATGCCAGCCAATCGGTCCCAAAACGTCCCAGTTTTGAGTAAATGTCATAACATGTTCTTTGTAAATCTTTACAATCAACATATTCTTTGTAAATCTTTACAGTCATTCCCCAAAAGAACCAAGCACGAGACATGTATTGTTGCACGATCCAAAATGTTTTTTAAAGTGCTCCTTTTATGCTCATTTTTAGGTTCATAATTGTATTTGGAGGTTATATCAGAATAGGTTTACATGGTTTAATTTTCAAAAAACACCATATTTTGTTGTACTGCACATTGCTGCAGCTCCTCTTTTCACCCTGTGTGTTGAGCTCTCTGTTTCAGCTACAGAGTGAGACATCGCACTTCTGTTCTATCTTTGTTGGGAGTCGCACATGCTCAGTACCTAGGTAAGGACTACTAGCCAGTCAGAAGCAGAGTATGAGGGCGTGCCCTGACAGTAGCTAGGTAAAGACTACTAGCCAGTCAGAAGCAGAGTATGAGGGCGTGCCCTGACAGTACCTAGGTAAAGACTACTAGCCAGTCAGAAGCAGAGTATGAGGGCGTGCCCTGACAGTACCTAGATAAGGACTACTAGCCAGTCAGAAGCAGAGTATGAGGGCGTGCCCTGACAGTACCTAGGTAAGGACTACTAGCCAGTCAGAAGCAGAGTATGAGGGCGTGCCCTGACAGTACCTAGGTAAGGACTACTAGCCAGTCAGAAGCAGAGTATGAGGGCGTGCCCTGACAGTACCTAGGTAAGGACTACTAGCCAGTCAGAAGCAGAGTATGAGGGCGTGCCCTGACAGTACCTAGATAAGGACTACTAGCCAGTCAGAAGCAGAGTATGAGGGCGTGCCCTGACAGTACCTAGATAAGGACTACTAGCCAGTCAGAAGCAGAATATGAGGGCGTGCCCTGACAGTACCTAGGTAAGGACTACTAGCCAGTCAGAAGCAGAGTATGAGGGCGTGCCCTGACAGTACCTAGGTAAGGACTACTAGCCAGTCAGAAGCAGAGTATGAGGGCGTGCCCTGACAGTACCTAGGTAAGGACTACTAGCCAGTCAGAAGCAGAATATGAGGGCGTGCCCTGACAGTACCTAGATAAGGACTACTAGCCAGTCAGAAGCAGAGTATGAGGGCATGCCCTGACAGTACCTAGGTAAGGACTACTAGCCAGTCAGAAGCAGAGTATGAGGGCGTGCCCTGACAGTACCTAGGTAAGGACTACTAGCCAGTCAGAAGCAGAGTATGAGGGCGTGCCCTGACAGTAGCTAGGTAAGGACTACTAGCCAGTCAGAAGCAGAGTATGAGGGCGTGCCATGCTAGCAGCTAGGTGAGCATTATAACGTGTGTTCCAAAGTGTCCACGTTTGTCTCTGAAGTAAAGGCTGGACTACAATAGAGCTGTTTGGAGCAGTTTGTGAACAGTGTTTTCTGTTGGAGATGGTAAGTCCCTTTGGGGGGGACTTTGGGCTTTTTCACTTTGTAAACCTATAACGTGCACAAAAAAGATGTATAACACAATAAAGGAAAGGGAAAAAGCCAAAAAGCATAATATGAGCACTTTAAAACATGACATTTTCAGCGTGTAACTTGCTAGCTCGAAGTTTGTTGTTGTTTCCCGTAGCGAAGGTATTTTGAGAATGACAACACACAGACTTCCATTGATCCAGACTATATAAAAAGGTGTAAAATAATGTCTACTCTGTATCATTCACGCCTCTCCTCCTCTCACCTGGTTCCTCGGTTGTCCTGCTGCCTGACTTCTGACCGGCCGCTGGAGAAACACAACCTGCTTTGTGGCCAGGTTCCCATCACTGCACACACAAACACACACAAACAAACACAGGGTTAGCTTACAGAACAGGCTTGAAAAAAGTACAGAGCAGACTGAGGCTGAGTTCCACATCGCATACTTTCCAACCGGATGCAGTCAGACATCCTGGAATTTTTGACAGTCTATGTATTGGGACATAACTATATTTTTTTCTGGCATACTAAATAGTATGGTAGTATGGGTATTGGAGCGCAGACTGAATTAGTTATTACATCTACCTGTCGTGACGGATGATGGGAGTGGGCAGCACACATGTGAGCAGCCAACCAAACTCAGCCAGAGTGTGAAGCAGAGGCCCGTAGTCCGTTTTCACATTGGAGCCCTGAGTGTAAACACAACATCTCCATATATAAGAGCCACTTTCAGATACGCCAGCAGTTGGAAGAAGAAGGAAGAGATACCGCAATGTATGGCTTATAACCAGTCATAAATCTAGATAAAGTAAACCAAAGTACAGTTAGTGAACTAACCTGGCTTGGATTCATGTTTTTTGGGGGAGCCAGTATTGTAAGACAATTAAAAGGGTCAGTTTTCACAAAAACGGTATTTTCGCCTAGTTCGCATTGCATGAAAAAAATGCAACCTTCTCATTTATCTGAATGGAGCTGGCCCACCGATGCAGTGGTGGTTAAAGATGGACCGTACAAAAGTGAAGCCAAAATATCCCGGATGCGGGCGCTGCCATTGTGTCATTTTGGAGCCAGAGGATTAGAGTATTTCATCGTCTCACTCGTACAGTACCTTTAACAACATCTGAATCCACACATTGCCCTACTGGTATCTACTGCAGCCATGCGTAGACACTGTTTGGTGAGGTTTTAAGATGTGTACATGAGAGGTGAATGAAAGTTGTTTGTGGTGTGACAGAGCTCTCAAAACCTCTTGAAATATTGGGTGTGAATAAACACATAGTTTAAGTAGGTTTTTTTATGTGTAATTTGGGTGAACTGACCCTTTCCATAAGACTTACGGCCCTCTCACCCTACTTACACTTACAGCTTACACTGCTTGGCCGATATTGAATTTCATGTCACGTTGCTTTCGTCAGAATGAGGTCATGCACGATCATTATAAGGCATTCTCACACACACACACACACACACACACACCTCGATGACAGTCCACTGCTCTACGACGATGGTGTCATTGGCCGGAGGAGAGGTGCTTCTCTCTTCATACACGAACAATCCCTCCAGTGACCTGGGCACCGGCTCGCCTGAAAACACACACACACACAAAAATATGAACAAAGGTTTATATTGTCATGTTTTTATCATTATATATATATATATATATATATATATATATATATATATATATATATATATATATATATATATATATATAAATAAATAATAATTCACATTTTTTAACACTGTCAGGTGGCACATCTTTTTAATGCTGAAAGACTGCAAAGGACACATGACAATGAGAGGATATCATTGGTTGATGATGACGACCCAGTTTTTAGAAATAGGTTAAACTCTCTGTGTGGAGAGTTCTTGTTGCTGCCCGAGCATGAATGTCAGTGTGTGTGTGTGTGTGTGTGTGTGTGTGTGTGTGTGTGTGTGTATATTATATTTAATTCAGGACTCAGAGGCCTACAGATGATGTCTGCTACTCCGCAGAGGAACAGGAAGTGAGGTCGCCCAGGTCGGGAAGACGGCTCCAAATATAGACACAGCGGGAGAGAGAGGGGGACGGACCACAGCCAAAACAGGAAGTGACTGAGTTTGTGAGTATTTGCAAATCACTGTTTTATGAGAAAAGATAATAATGGAAAAGGTAGAGGAAGACGGGGAAACACAAGTTGCTCTTAACTCTTTAAAGCTCTTTTTCTTCACTCCCTTCTTCAGATTTAAAATGTCGAAATAAAAACAAATCAAAGAAAGAAATACAATGACATACACTTCGCCATATGGATTTCCTTTTCATGCGTGCATGCATGCACATAGCATCCCATCAGCATTCAAGTACAACTTTAAAAGGTACTTCACTTGAGTATTTCCATTTTTATGCTACTTTATACTTCTACTCCACTACATCTCAGAGGGAAATATTGTACTTTTACGACATTTATCTGACAGCTGAAGTCCCTTTTTACAAAATAAACCCACATGATTTGATGCCAGTAGTATACAACAAATCTCAAATTGGCTCCACATTGACGAACTACAATATAACAAATCTCTTTCATGTATTAAACAGAATAAAACTAGTGGCCATCTTACGAGTTGCGATGGGATCGCACCAGCCGCGTCGCCAAATCAGGCTAAGGGTGTAAAGTGGGGGCGGCAACGGCGCCTTCCCTACTTCCTACCCCCTACTTCTGGCGCCCTTGCTTGGACCACACCGATCTTCGAACTGAGTCTTCATTTTGATCTAAACTACACACCTGTGAAGTTTCGTGACTCCATCTGGCAGTTTGAAAGGAGACATTCTGCATAATGAGTACTTTTTCGATACCAGAATAGTACAAATTGCTTGACTGGTACCAGAAGGAGGGATCATATCCCCCCCGATATTGGCTTCTCTTCACTGGTTACCGGTCAAATACAGAATCGATTTTAAGGTAATGTTACTTGTTGTTAAGGCATTACATGGATTGGCCCCTTTATATATTGTTGATCTCCTTACCCTACATCACTCCTCCAGGAACCTAAGATGAGATCAGTTCCTTTTAGCTATTCCACAGTCTCGGATGAAAACAAAGGGTGATAGTGTCTTCTCTGTTGTGGCCCCGAGACTCTGGAACAAACTTCCCATTCATATCAGGTCCTCCTTTACTGCCGAGATCTTTAAGTCTCGTCTTAAAACACATTTTTATTCTTTGGCGTATGATTTAGTCTAGGGACATTTGTATAGAAGTGTGTTGTTTGTATGATGTTCATTGTGTCTATATTTTTATTGTCTTCCTTTGTTTTTATAACATAATATAACTTTGTACAGCACTTTGTTCAGCCTAGGTTGGTTTTAAATGTGCTCTATAAATAAATATAAACTCTTCTATACTTTTACTGAAGTAACATTTTAAATTCAGGACTTTTACTTGTAATAGAGTATTTTTAGACTACGGTATTCCAAGTAAAAGGATCTGAGTACTTCTTCCATGACTGACTGTAGCTGTCCAGATTGGTAATGGTGGTTTAATCCAACATGAAATTAGTCTATATGAACAACGTTCCACTTCCAGGATTGTTCAAGTGCCGCCGGAAATTCCGCCGGATGTCCCTCATTTCGGGCAGATGTCCGTCCCCTTCCTCTTTCTTTGTGTTGGCGTTCTAACCTCCAGTGGATTTGTGAGGACTATGGTTAACTGCTCCTCAGATCTCTGCAGGGTAAATCCAGACAGCTAGCTAGACTATCTGTCCAATCTGAGTTTTCTGTTGCACGACTAAAACAACTAGCCAGACCCTCCTCCGCAGCGCTGTGGAGGAAGGTCTGGCGATGCGAGACTAACACGAAACCAACCTTTGGGTGTGTCCCAGTAGACGAAGGAGTCGACCAACGACCAGCCTTTGCGGTAGTAGGCGGCAGTCAGTTCCAGCCAATCAGCTTCCAGGGAGCTGACCACCTGACCCTTCCTGGAGACGCGCATGGAGAGCGCCCCCTGGTGGTACTGACAGGCCAGGGAGTCCAGAGGAGCGCAGCCCGGGGCCCAGGAGTGGAAGAAGACCAGCAACCTCAAGTCTGGATGAGGGAGGATCAGGAGAAACACATTTGGTACTTTACTATCTGAACTGTATCCATAACCATTCACACATACAAAGTTCACACATCCTCATATGTATGTATATATATATATATATATATAGTTTTTTATTTTATACCTTTGTTATTTCATGTAGCCAAACTTATGCTTGTTTTATAATTCCATGTTTACTTGTGTTTAATTTGTATATTTCAGGACTTTTGTATTTGCTCATTATACATATTTTTTTCTCTTCCATCTATAAGCCCCTAGGGGTTTTCTCAATCTCACCTGCACAATCTTTCTTTCTTTTTTTCTAGTTGTGTTTCTGTTGCCTTGATTTCATAGTGCAAATAAATACTTTAGTATTAATAAATGAGTATAAGTGTGAGTGTCTCACCAGGACTGTAGGTATTTTCCTCCAGCTCTCTGTCTCCAGGCGGAGTACGTGGAGGGCTGCGTGGAGGCGAGCGGCAGCCCCTCTTCGGACTGTGCACTCGGCCGTTGGTGATCCCGCTCACCTGCTGGAGGACCGAGGCAACGAATCGAACGCCCCCCCGGGCACTGCTGTTCACCTGCCGGACAGACAAACCGAGTCAGACACACTGAAAACATCTAGCTCAGCATTACAATGAAGGAACGTGGATGTTCTTAACACCACACAAGAGGTGGTAATTTACATATTTTAGGGACGTTTTTAGTATTGCACTTATTTTAACCAACTTTAAGTCTTGATAACATGTATAATATACATAATATAATGTAAAATGTCCTATATTTCACTGATTTTAAGAATTATAGAGGCTTAAATAGGTAAAAAGTATCCAGTACTTAAATTATGTTAGGGATTTTTAGTGGCCTGAAAAGATACAAATACTCACTATTCCACTTATTTTAAGTCATTTTAGTGGCCTGAAAAGGTTTAAGTGTTCAATATTTAACTTATTTGAGGTGTTTTTATATACTGGAAAAGGTGAAAATATCCAATATCTTTATTTTAAAGTTCTGCAAAAGTTAAAGTATTCATTATTTCACTTCTTTCAAGCATCTGAGAGTCCTGAAAAGAGAAGCATATCCAGTATTTAACATATTAGAGGCCTTAAAATGTGTAAATAGACGCCTTAAGGAACAAAGGTATATAGATTCTTTTTTTTAATGCTTAAATCAATCATCTGGTAACCCTCTGATTTATCTTTGGATCCCCTTGGAGGCGGCAGCTGGCCCCCCCGGGTTGGGAACCACTGGACTAGAGAAACATTAAAATGAAGCTCCCTCGTGTATTTATGTATTTGAGGGGCGACTGGGTTCCAGTAAATATCACTGACCCTGTCGATGAGCGCTCTGACCGTGTCGCCTGTCAGCGACTCTCCAGGTAACGGCCACTCCTCCACCTTCAACATCGGCACGCTGTAACACATGGACGCCATCTGCTTACTGAAAACACCACACACAGACAGAGGAAAACATCCATTAGACAGCCAGAGAGACGTGTTGAGCAGTAACTGGGTTAGAGTTAATGCTGTTCAGGTCAGTGGGGAGTTTCTGGATGAGTGTCCAGCTGGAGGGTTCATAGTTCACTTGTAATTGTCACAGAGCTGCAGACGCCACCACATCAATCATTTAAAGGCTCAGCAGGAGGCAGCTAACACCTACTGTCATAGCAATTACTCAGAGGGTAAACAGCAATTGAAGAGATGACAGTTTGTAGACAACATACTGCATTTTAAACATGAAAGTAAGTTGAAGGAGAAATACTTCTTAAACTCAAGATTCCACTCAAGTAAAAGTACAAAGAATTTGTTGGGAAGAATGGTCCCTTTCAGACAATAATAATCTTAATATCATATTATTGGAATATTATTATGATACTTTTAAGTATAATTTTAATGTTACAGCTAGTGGAGGTGGAGCACATTTTAACTACTTTATATATTGTTGGATAGTTTAATCGACAGCACAGGACCATATTTGTTTTATAAATTAAATCATGTTTTGTTTATAAAATCTTAATCTGAAACGTAAGTACACCATTTCCCTCTGAGATGTGGTGGTGGTACTTTGTTACTTTCCATTACTGCATAAAGTAGTTCCCTTTTTTATATTCTTTTATAAAAACACCATCATTAACATTATTAATTCACCTCTACTGCCATCTTATAAAATAAAAACGATCCTGACAGTTACAGTATCCCAACCTAGCAAACGTCAGAGATACTTCCTCTCCATTGGCTGCTGGGGGAGCCCTGTTGTTGGGTGGATTTCTAGCCAATAGAAATCAGGGTAAACATAAAGTCAAACCACAACATAGTCTCCTCCAGACACGCCAGTCTGACCTCCTACCAGAGCTCTGCATTAAATATGCAGCTGACTTCATTCATCATTCATCTTTTTACTAGACAGTATGGAGGTGAACATGTGGGCACAGTGGGAAGGCTTGTGTGCCACAGGCTGTATAAAGTCATCTTTATTGACCCCCCCAAAGGCATTTGATACTTAAGATCATTACTTAAAGCTATAGTGAGTAGTTTCTGTCTTCCCCATGAGGAAGTCTAAGTAATGACAACAACACTGTCGGCGCATCCACATGATACAAGCCTTCCGTAACTGCGCACGCACCCCCACCCCTCCTCCACGCAGTTGTTAGTAGCCGAAGACTCGGAGGATTAAAAAAGGAAAAAAAAGGACTCTTCAGAAGAGGTAATTATCTTCACTCAAGTTTCTGCGCGTGAAAGTCACCGGACGACACAATCTTCTGAACATAGTCATACTGAGAAATCCAGAGAGAGTTGTGTGGAGCTGATAGTCTTAATTAGCTTTGTAGCAACTCATTTGGCAATGGCTTGAATGTAACGGACGTTCATTAATATCAAAAAATTTTACGCACTAAAGCTTTTAACTACAGTCTTTGGGTCAAGATGATTGATGTCTATCTTACAGGAAGAACTCAGACTATTACCATCAGTAATGGGGTTCCACAGGTGTCAATTCTTGGTCCACTACCATTTACATTATACTTACATAACATTATTCGTCCTAGTCAGTACTTTAAAGTTAATTTTTATGCAGATTATCCAGTTTGATATGTCCCTGGCTCCACGCAAATCCATCCATCCAAAAATATTTTACTTTTTGTTTTTTCGGAGTCCTACAAAAGTGAAAGTATTCAGTGTTTCCCTACTTTTAAGCATCTTAGAGTCTTGACAAGATGAATGTAGCCAGTATTGGATGTCTTTTAGAGACTTTAAAGGCTTTACATTTGTGAAAATATCCAATATTTCATTTTTTAAGGATTTTAGTCAATCAGTACTTCAATGTCCATTTTCTTTGCAGTGATACAGTTTTATATGCCCCAGACTCCAGTCCAACCCTGACTGATGTTCATCTTCAAGACTGCTAATTAAATAAAGTTTATAAATATGTGTGTGTTTTCTTATAGGTCCAGACTTACAGTGATGAAAAGAAGAAAAGCCTTCAAAAATAAGGGTTGTTTCAAAGGGGCAAGTATTAAAACCAGAGCTTTCTTTTAGGTTTAAGGTTTTAAAGAGGGTTAGGATTCGTTTACCTGGGTCTGGGACGGGCGAGGATGGCTCGGTAGAGCAGGCTGAAGGGCAGTGAACGGGTTCGGCCCACAGACAGGATGATGGGGTGCAGGGCGGCCAGGATGTAGCCTTGTGTGTAGTATGGCTGCAGGGCCTGAGGCAGCTCGGAAAGTGAAGCCACATACTGCACCGTAGGACGGCTACCTGCATGGACAGAGACATGATCGGTAGGAAACAAGTCAGTAAAAGGCGTTCTAGCTGGTTTATAAAGGTTACACTATGTGGATAATGTTATAAAAGGTTCAAAATGCTAAATACTCAAAAAACATCAAAACTCTGCATTACAGGCATCATCAGATGAGTTTTTTTGTCAGACAAATGTTAAAATATATTTCTGATATATTTTTTTCAAATCAAAAATGCCAAAGATTTACTAGTTTCACCTTCTAAAATGGGAGCATTTGCTGTTTGTCGTAAAAAAACCTATTAATTTGAAGACTTAACTTTGTCACCTTGTTTTTTTTTTCTTTTCTTTTTTTACATTTTATTGACAAAAGTAATCCAATAATTTGAGAAAATCAGCAATTTATTGACAATGAAAAATAATCCTTAGTTACAGCCCCAATCACTGTTTTACAGTATGCTTTTATAATAATTTCATAATTATTAAGATATGTCTATGATAACACCTTTTGATCAGCTATACTGACATATTAAATAGTTATTTTAATGTTGGGCTACACTGTCAGTGTTTTCTCACTTTGGCAGCCTATAAAAGCAGATTTTTTTGTCAGTTAAGCGTTGATATATATATATATAAGTTGATATATGTGAAAAAAAAGAAATGCAGAAAATCTAAATTTAAGAAGCTTGACCCAGCAAATGTATGGCATTTTTGCTTAAATGATTGACAAATACATTTTTAGTTTGTGAGAAAAACTGAAACCTCACATCAGGACCATTTACAATACAACACGAGACCAGTGTTTTTTATTGACGTATCCTGTCACACGGTCAACCATCCATAAATCATGCACACTGTCTGGGAAAGTTTTCTTTCCTTTCCTGTATAATGACTTGAACATCACTTTTCCACTGTTGCTACTGGAGAACACACACACACACACACACACACACACACACACAGTAATTTATTTTAATATCAGTTCTGTCTTGTATTTTAGTCCAGCATCAGAGTAGGTCCTATTTTTAGTAAGTTAACACATATGGAACCACTTATCAGACATACTTCCACTTTTATGGTCAAAACAAATCTTATGGTGTGAAATTGACACCAACTCCTTTACGTCAAGCCTCATGCAATATGAAGATGTATCTAGAAAGTAAAAATGTCTGCTGCTCCTGCTACTTGGTCTGAGAGTTTTAACATCCAGAGTCCAGCTGTGTCTGGCTTCAAAAACTGATGACGGCCATAAAAATAACAACCACAAACCCAGGCATGTTGAGGGAAACACCACTTCACAACACTCTTATGTAAAGGAGATATATATATATATATATATATATATATATATACACACACACACACACACACACACACACACACACACATATATATATATACACTCTGTATGCATATTTTTAGTACTGCTCCCCCAGCTGTGATGCCTGATGTGGTTTTCTGTCCATTACGAAGGGTGTGGCTCTAAACTGAAGCACACAATAAATAATAATAACTAGGGATGTGCAAAAAAAATCGATTCATAGTATGTCTACTGCAATCACATGTGGGAAGTAACTACATTTACATACTGTGAATCGTTTTTTTTAAATTGAGAATCGTTTTTGGATCGAAAATCGTTTTTTGAATCGAATCTTGAGTCTGAAAATTGATATCGAATCGTGACATTTTCTGAATTGTGCACCCCTAATAATAATAAAATAATAATAATAATCTTTATTTATAGAGCACTTTTCAAACTCCACGTTACAAAGGGCTTCGCAAAACAATAAAACAGACCAAGTTTTTAAAACAGAACAAATAAAAACTATTTGGTGTATAAAACCTGGACAGTTTAAGTAAGAATAGAAAAAACATTTTAAATGAATAAAAAGACGGTTCAAAGGAGGTTCAAGCTCAAATAAAATCAGGAAAGGCTCTTGGATAAAAGTACTTTTTAAGAAGGGACTTAAAGGAGATACACAGAAAGTAGTAGAGTGTTATCTTCATGCTGCTGTGATATTATGTGTAATTGATTATTACAAGGTTGCAACTAATGATTCTTTTCATTATCCATTACTCTCTCGATCATCGTTTAGTCTATGAAATATCTAGCCTGGTTCAAGACCTCTGGATCGCCACCGATTTTTCTGATTGGTTCAGAAATTCAGAATGAAGTAAAACAAAAACAGAAATTCAGTCTGATTATCAGGCTATAAAATGTAGGAAAATAGTTAAGAATACCCACTACAGTTTCCCAGAAGAAGATTCCCCTGTAACTGTATTTTCGGATGTATTGTTGACAGGGTTCAAAATTAACTTTTTCGTCCACCAGCCAAATGGCTAGTGAATGTTCAAATGTTACCAGCCACTCAATAGATTACCATCGTTTGTTTTGGCTGGTGAGTGATGCAAATCTACCAGCCACTTGCATATTTTACCAGCATTTGGCTGGTGGCTGGTGCTAATTTTGGACCATGATTGTTGATATTTTGATGCTTTTTGTAAAACTCTTTGAGATGTACCTTCTGTAATTGTTAATTGCCTTGAGATTTACATACATATATGCATTTAAAAATGGATACCACAGCCATATATGTATCCATTTTTACCTGACGAAGATCTGATTTTGTGGAGTAGAGTCCGTGTGCATTTTTGCACAATCATGCCTGTCTATCAATGTGTGTATTTTGATACAGATCAAGATCTACATGCAACAACTTTAGAGGATTTTGCAGGCTTGAAGAAAGGATACACTCCCCCAGTGCTTTTTAAAAAAAAAAAGAAAAAAAAAAGAAAGATTGGTTGGAAATGTCATCTAGTTTACCCATCTCTCATTTTAGTTCCCATGTTATCCATTTCCTCACCAGTTAGAGGTATAAAGAGTACACAGGCAGCGTTCCAGGAGCGGTTGCTAGTTGAGTCTTGTGTTGTTTTTCTTGAAAACCCTGGCTGAAAATCCCTGTGACCGTCACCATACTTCCTGTGTCCACAAAGAGTGCCTGTTCACAGAGGGGCTTGGCTATGTGCCCCATGAAAAAGCGCGCACACACACACGCACACACACACACACACACGTACGCACGCAGTCCATTTAACGCATTTCAAGTCGAGTGTGTGAGAGCATTCCTCACTACAACCCCCCACATTCTCACGGACAAACACCCCAGAGATGGAGGAGACCAGTCCACACAGCTGAGATCACTGCAGCCTCTGAATGGTTTGTCTAGCTGCCTCCATTATGAGACTAAAGACCACCAGAACCTCAATGAAACCACTAAAGCAGGGGCCGGGCAAACACAGCTAGAGTTTACTGGCATTCCTGTGGGTTTAATAAACCCCACTGACTCCAAACACTTGAGTTTCTAACTTAACACGGGCATGTACATGTTGCAGCTGGGGGGGGACAAAGTTGATGCTTCACCGTGGACAACTTTTACGACAACTTTCTTTTTCTTTAAAAGACGAAAAGGACAAAACGGGGCCTGTTGTGTCAAACGTGGATCACTCGCAACGTCTGGAGGGTTACGAATAAACAGGCTTCCATGGTGCAGATAATGGCTCCCAGGAGGACCATGATGTCATGCACACACACCTCCAAGCAAGGCTTTTGTTGTAGCCTTTTTGCTCGTCTCCTCCCCTGCTTTCAGTCCTCACACCCCCCATCCTGCCGCCACTCGCCCCTTCAACCCGCACACTGAGGCCTCTGTTCAGTTCTGTGTGGGACAAAAAATGAGGAGGAGAGGAAGAACGGAGGACTAGCAAAGAGGGGGGAAAAAGGGGGTAAAAGAAGTAGAGGTGAGAGCTGGCAGGATGGAGGGAGAGAGGGAGAAATGGGGGGGGGGGGCAGGGGGAGATTTAGGGTCTTGAGAGGAGATGAGCAACAACTCAGAGGTGACAGAGCTGAGAGAATGGGAGGCGAAGGAGGGAGGAAGGAGGCAAAGGTGTGAAAAGGAGAAAGTCTTTGGTCTCTACCAACTCCAAAAGTAGCCTGGCTCTGCCCTCCTACGTACTTCCGCTCAATTTTCATTTTCCTTCAGTACACCGTCTGGGTTTGCGGTATATTTGCGGGTTTTCTCCGGCCAAATCTTTACCGGTCCAATCAGAGAACAGTTTCATTTGACTCTCTGGACAAATGAAATGTATCAGAGTCTGGTAGGACCAGGCTACTCCAAAGAGGAAATATCTGTCTCTTTAGCTGCTAAATGCTCCACTATGTTCACCAGCTAGTCTCTAACTGTGACTGTCTGCAGTTTGCTGCTGAGTAGGTAGAGTACAGTGGGGTTCTATATATCTTTTTCCTTGGATAATGATGCTACGAGAGCGCTGAGAGTGAACCAGAACAGTCAAGTTGTCGGGCTGGACAGACAAACAATGAGCTGAAACTCAAACCGACCGATCCAGTGATGATTAGAGATGATTAGAGATGACTAGACATGATTAGAGAAGGCATTTAACCCACTAATTTGGCCATCTCAGCTCAGCATTAGTCACAGTATGCCAATCAAGACCTCTTCTGAAGTAAGACACAGACTGGAATCAAAGATAATTGATTATTAAGTGTGGGTTGCCAGGTTTGTGCAGCCTTGCACTGACTGCCCTTAAAATATCCTCTAAATTTAATAATGAAAGTACTGCCTTTAATCTGAAACAATCCAGATGCCCAGATTACAGAAAAGAGAGATTACAGAAAATTGCATTTATCCCTGGAAATGATGACTACTGGCAGGCAGAGCGATAACCTTTTTAAAACCAGGACAGTGAATCGATGTCTAGGTCAAACCACATCTGAACAAATCAGTCGCCATCTCTCGACAGATTGTAATGTTTCAGTTCATCCCACATTCGTTCATCCAACCAACCAGCGATGAATACACGTCACCTCAGGCTAAGCCATCTCTCCACCCGCAAATCCCTCTGTATGGTCTCATTTGTTCATCTCGTCCTGACATGCCATCGCTGTGCTGTGCACCCTTCACGTCATCCTCTGATCCTTGATCCCCTTCATAGTCCACTTCAAGTCTTTGCATGACGCGGCTACATGTGTGGGGAAGTAGAAGCGTGTTGGGATGGCCTCCAGCCTCAGGCTTCATGCAGGAAGTCATTTGTCTCAAGAGGAAACAGGAGATTTCTGTTGTCTTTACAGAAAAAAGCTATATACTTTACTTCCACATAGAGCTACAAAGATGAATCGATTAGCTGTCAACTATTAAATTAATCGCCAACTATTTTGATAATCGATTAATTGGTTTAAGTCATCTTTTATGAGAAAGAAAAGTCAAACTTGTGTGATGTCAGCTTGTTAAATGTGAATATTTTCTAGTTTCTTCTCTCCACTGTGACAGTAAACTGAATATATTTGAGTTGTGGACAAAACAAGACATTTGAGGATGTTATCTTGGGCTTTGGGAAACACTGATTAACACTTTTCACCATTTTCAGACATTTTATAGACCAAACGACTAATATAAATAATCGAAAATAATCGACGGATTAATCCAAAAATGTGTTGCAGCCCTAGATTCTTGTGTGACCTCTTGAACTCATCAAAACAGCTTGTTTACTGGACTGAGCTTTAAAAGTAAGAAACAATGAGCGGTTTGCAATGAAAAGATCAATAACTATATAAAGACCTCTTCAGAGTCCACATCATTTCTCGCTCAGACATCAGTAATGAGGATCAGGGAAGTATGAGCCATTAGGTACTTTGATGTGCTGCCTCTGGCTCCAGGCCTGACGTCCAGTCTGTAGTAAAAACGAGGCCAAGCTGACTGGGAGCACTGCTGCTACTGGGCACAGCAATGGGAGATACACTGGGGGATGCTGATGCTGATGCGTGCGTGCGTGCGTGTGTGAGAGAAAGAGAGAGGCAGATAAAAGTGAGAGTTGTGGCATTAAGTCGGTGTGTGTGTCCCAGAAACGCTTCATCGTTTCAAGGAGAAGCAAGGCCAGTGAAGGGCGGAGTGGTGTGTGGGGACGATTCTCACAATGGCGTCCTGCTCATAGGCGTCGATTTCGGTGGGGACGGTGGGTACGCTAACTATCAGATTTCGTCATGTCATTTTGTACCCACCACAAAAAATTAAATTCATAACACATCATTCTTGAGCGACAGATGCCAACAAATCCACAAAAATCTCTATCCCAACAGGGCAGGCACAGACACAGCCGTTCTGCTGCTGCGCTGGCTACACACTTCTCTGTTGACAACACTGCAACAGCTGTGTAACATTGGGATACGTTCTAGGTTGGGGAAGGGGTGGGTGGCACGTGTTTGCCAAATGGAACTTGTTACTTTGTCAAAGCTTTCTTCTTCATAAAACGCATCGGACATCATCACATTTTTGTATACATTTGTATTCATTTACATTAGTAAGCTACAGGACAGCGTCTTTCAAACCGTTAAATGCGTCATTGTACCCAGCACTTCTGAAAATTCACACTTCCGAATGCGTCTCTGTCCCCAGCACATTTCAAACCAAACTGACGACCGTGATCCTGCTTACAATAAACTACAGGGATCAGAGTCTCCGCAGAGTCTGCTTCTTTAAATACATCTGCACAAATGTTTTGGTGAAAAAGGGTGGTCCACGTGGGTGAACATGCCTGAACAAAAAACATTACAGAAAAGCAGTTCAACAAGATACGCAGCAGAGACGTTTCCCAAACTGTGAGGCATCTGTCGGCCAGGTGCTCGTCATGAATGGCATGTACTGACAGATGTGTTGCTTGCACAACATCCAAGACTACTGACTCGTTCTACACCTCCTCCTTCAACAAACTCAAATCAGCCAATTAAAGCTGGAAAGACACCGCGAAGATATTAATCTTGTATGTTGGGTTAACTCTAGGGTGGGGGGAAAGAAATCGATACAGCATAGTATCGCGATATTTTCCGTGGCAATACTGTATTGATACAAAGACGCAAAGTATCAATGTATTATAATATACGTGTTGGTGAGTTTGTCTGCTTGACAATCCCATTTTGCAGCAATAAAATTGAAGTGAGTATTGCTATCTTGAGGTGGCGGAAAGTGATCGCGCCATTGACCAACAAAAACCTGGTCTAAAGTCAGGGAGTAGGTTTACATGCACATCAATAATCCACTATTATTCCGAATATGACAATATTCCGAATTTGATTCACTAAGTAGAACCCGTTTTGAACCATGCGCCTGGCCCACGGACCCTTTTTTCCGCCTTTAAACTAGCAAAAGTGGATTCGTACACACCCTAAACGCACCTTTTGGCTTTTCAGCTCTCATTTGGCAAGAAACCAAGACAGAGATTATCATTTTATTTTTATTTTTTTAAAGCAAATCATAAAATAATGTGCTAAACACAGGTCTTAACTGAAGCAAACAATTTAAAGTCTTGTAAAAGACCACCAGATCACCAGACTGCACATGACTACTAGGGACTGGAATCAGTCCAGTTTATCTTTAGCTGTTCCAAATAAAAAGGAGCCTTCCACTTTGAGAGAAATGTATATTTGCACATTTCAAGTCTGTGATGATTAAACAAATCCAGAAGACAATAAACCTGCATTTTGACCATTTACTCACATGTCACAAATGCTTTTAGAGTCTTGGATTCCTCTTTGTTTCCTAAACCAATCACATAACACACAGCGGTATATTCTGATCATATAAAAGGCTTCAATGACTCAAGCCACATGTGGAAGTATTCAGGGATGCAAGTGACCAAATCTAGGCCGCTGGTTTGATCATTTGCAGGTGAAAAAATCTCAGATTTGTAGAGCATGTCTGGTAGAGGACTCTGAACAACTCGGACAACATGTTCAAGTTTATATCCCAACAGTCCTATAATAATAATAATAATAATAATAATAATAATAATTTACTGAGTTATGGAAAACTGGTAGGATTAAATAAGTGTATACTTCTTCCTACTCCTTTTCAGACATGTCTAAGTTGGCCAATGCTACTTGTTTATTGAATGTTTTGCTTATTTGACTTATTAGCATATTTCTTTGATACTTTGGTTTATTTTTGATATGTCTGAAATACATTTCTTCATTCATTCATTCACTCCTCCTCTCTAGCTGCACAACTGAGCACAAACCTACATTTCTTTAGAGAGAGAAGCATTTAAGATGTTTTCTGATTCCTGGTGTTTGTTTAAGGTTGATCCAGACACAATCTATGACTCACACCCTCTCTGAAGTTCTGTATTTATAAGTATGTCTGAGAGCAGATCCCGTGACTCCCTGCTGAGGACAGGCACAACGAATCAGGGCACTTCCGAAAAATTATCCAGGACAAAACCGCATGCAGCAAAGGAGCATTCACTAATCAAAGTTTTGGTGGGCCCTGATCCTGA
Organism: Sander vitreus; assembly: GCF_031162955.1. NCBI lineage: Eukaryota > Metazoa > Chordata > Actinopteri > Perciformes > Percidae > Sander > Sander vitreus. The sequence continues at coordinate 27,628,493 of NC_135865.1, forward strand.
TCCAAGTCCTTCAAAATCGAGTATCTGCAGATGCAGAGTCCCATCTGATGCTTACATTTACCTAAATGTTGATTCAATCCACATCTGATACATAATAACAGCTTTAGGCCAAGGTTTGCTTCAAAAGTATTAAGTCTAAAAGCTTTAAATTCTTGATAGGATGTGAATGAAAGTCTTATGCCTACCATACACTAGAAGACTCTGAAAAGACTTTGAGAAGACTAAAGTCTGACACCATCTCACATCTAAAGACAATCCGTCATAATGTCACTGAGTTTTGAGTCACAGACTAGAAGATTTTGCAAAGACTTCACTACCAAGACTTGAAACTTACGATAATATGAAACACGTTTGATTTTGTCAGAACATCAAGACGGGAAAAGAAAAAGGACTGACTTAAGGCAGTTCGGACTGAGTCTTATGACCACCTTGCACCAAACGATTGAGACAGTGGAATTGCTTGAAAAGTCGTTTGGTGTTGGGTCGGCATTACTAAAGGCGTTGACACACCAACTCGATTATCGGCCGTCGGACAGTCTGGCGAGGTTGGTGACCCGAGTCTGTTTGGTGTGTTCCGTGGCGTCGTCAGTCAGAGGAGCCGTCGGCCTTCATTTGGGCCGATTTGACATGTTGAATCGGCCAGTGGGCAGTCGGACTCAGTGACCAATTACCGGAAATGACGAGCGGGACAAGCGTGACGAACGCCTCTCAAAATCTGACGAAAATCTTTTAAACTGACCTTTGTCGATCTGAAATGAAGACAGATTCAGCAACTGTATGGCCTATTTCTTCCTAACATGCTTAAAATGTTTTCAGAAACACGTTGCGGTGAACTATTTTCGTAAAATACGAGATCGTATTCCAAACGAGCCGCCATTATGGTCGGGGAGAAGCCAGACCCACGTGACGTGTTCGTCCAATCAGCTGCCAGTTTTCATTTTTTGGGCGACAATACAGATTAGCGCCGCCTGCTGTTATGGAGACGTATTACGCTTTGGTGTGTTCCGAGGCACTTTTTTGACCAACTCGGGGACGCTGATCAGTCCGACTGCCTTTTCTGCCGACGGTCGGCCGTCTGGTTGGTGTGTCAGAGCCTTAAGAGGATGTGACTGCTGAAATAAACAGAAGACGTATCACTGTGTTGGAGTTGTTGGGACTTCAGAAACAACACAACGTGGTTGCAAAGCGGTGTTTAAGATTTGGAGGTTCTTCCTTCACATATTCATATATGCAGGGTTTCCCCTGCCATTATAAGGTTTAGGTGCAGCACCCGAGCCGTTTTGGGCAGCACCAAAGCCGAATGAATGTAACTAAAAGACTTTTCTCAGCTCTAATGATTGTAGTTGGACTTCTTTAGCTTTAAGTTTTGTCTTGAAGCTTTTTGAGTGTTATTTATCTATTATCTGCTCTCGCTTTTCAAATGTTTTAGAAACAGATATGGGAATAATAACGGTCCAAAATAATGAATAAACGATGCAAAACTAGCACAAAGGGACGCAAACCGACTACAAAGGGATGCCTAATGGCCACAGAGACCCAAAACAAGCCCAACGATAACAAAAATGACCAAAAAGAGACATAACATGTGGCCGGGTTGGTTCAGTGGGTAGTGCAGGCGCACATATACTGAGAGGTTTATGCTTCGACGCAGTGGTCCAGGGTTCGAGTCCGACCTGTGACGATTTCCTGCATGTCTTCCCCCTCTCTCTCCCCTAGCTGTACTGTCAAAAAAATAATCTAAAAAAGAGACATAACATGACTACAAAGAGATGCAAAGAGACACAAATGTAAGGGGGAAATTACATTTTTCTTTTATTGAAAAAACTCACTTTTTCTTGAAATCCACGCACCTAATCTTCCACAAACCGAGGGAAAACACTGATATGATCTTTGGCTGAATTCAGACAGACACCGGCTACAGAGACCACTTTAACCAGACAACGCACAAGTTTCATTTTGCGGTCTAACTTACTCAGGAAATGAAGACTAATTAGTGACAGTTGATGTGACTTGCCGCAGTAGTAAACAGTTCAAGCTTCTGGTTGTCATCCACATTTGTTTTGGTACCCGAACACGCAACAACTGGCATTCTTGCATGACTTGCAGGTTGGTCTAAGCTCAGTCGTAAGATTCATGCTCTTTCCTGACTGTCAAAACAATCTGTGCAAGTTGGTGGAAATTAGGGCTGACTAGTCGATTAGTTGATTGACTCGACAGATCTGTAAAACTGAGTTTCTCCATAAAGAATCGTGCAAAAGCACCACTTTAAATCTTGTGTTTACCATAGATGTGCTCATAACCTTCCTGATAATAAGTCATTCAGCATGAAAAAAAAAGCATACACAATGAATAATTGACTAAAGAGTCGACTAAGATCAAAACGACCGATTAGTCGACTAATCGACTAAGAGGGGGCAGCCCTAGTAGGTTTGTCTAGTCTTTTGTAGGTTGGTCCCAGGCTTAAGTCTTCTATAACAGCAGATTAAATACCTTTTGGGTTTAAACAAGACATTCAAAGACGTCACCTTGGGCTCTGGACATATTGGCTATAACCATTTTCTACTATTTTCTGACATCTTACAGGCGAACATGTAATGAAAATAACCGTTGAGCCGTGAATCTACTACATCAGTGGTTCTCAAACTTTTTGACATCAAGAACCCCCAAACTAACAGAAACTAGACCATGGACCCACATTTTATTAGATTTTAGATTAGATCCCATCTGATAGGATTTTAGCTTTAAGATGTTTTATTACAGAAAGTCTCTGAAAGCTATGACCAAAATATAAAATAAAATAGTCATACATTCTGTCATTGTGTTTATTATGGATGGAATTCTATTTCACTTTTTGCTGGGGACCCCCTGGAACCCCCTCAAGGACCTCACTTTGAGAACTATTGTACTACATGATCGGATGTAATGCAGACGGGACTAGATGCACGTTGAGTGTTGGACAATCCTGAAGTCATTATGAACTTTACTTCCCTGACCTCCCTAATTTGGAAAGCAGCACTTTCCTCCATGATTCATTATGGTGCCGGCCTGCTGTTTACATGCTCGGCTCCCATTCAGAACTTAATCACCGTTTCCTTCCAAATAGGTCACAGTCACAACAGCCAGTCGGAGGACCAGATGAAGGGATTATCTCTGGAAAAATGGCAACCTCTCGGCCATCTGAGATTATCACACATGTTCAAATTAGATTCCATATCACAGCAGGTGGGGCTCTCTCTGCTGTGTGTGCGTGTGTGTGTGTGTGTGTGTGTGTGTGTGTGTGCCAAGGGAAGAAGGCAGGAAAAAACCTTGTGTGACCTATTTCTAGATAGGCTGAGCGGCTGAACAGCCCTGTTGCTAGGAAAAGTCCACAGTTAGATGCTGTAACGTTATAACATGTATAGTTTGAAAGGGCTTTAAAAATAAATAGAAATTTCAAAAACACAGTCACTTGTATGTCGCTTTACAAGCATCACAGGAAAATACGGCCCCTGTGCGAGTAGTAAAGTTAAACTATGTTCAAATAAAACTACCATAAACAGGCTGTCTGCTATTTACGATCATTTTAAGGCCAACTACACAAAGAGGAATGTTTTAGTGAAAAGAAGTAACACCTTTAGGCCTTTTTAAGGTGATAAATGGTAAATACCATTCATGTTCCATTAAACTGTTGATTCTTTTGGTCTGTAAAATGTCAGAAAACATTAAACAATACAATCACAATGTCCCCAAGTCCAAATGTGACGTCTTTAAAGCCCTTAAACACAAACATATAGAACTTCAGTGACATGAAATAGATTTCCCACTTGAAAAGCTGGAACCAGCAAATATTTGGGGTTTTTTTAGATTGAAAAATGAGAAGAAAAAAAAAACATTCATCGATGGTCAAAATTGGACGATTATTTTTCAAATTACATTATTGACTATAAGTTGATCAATGACTTAACTGATTAATCAAATATGTTGCCAATTAATTGTCTGTCCATTGACTAAGTTTGATTAATTATTGTTTCAGCTATAGGCCTAGGCCTAACACTTGTTTGCACATCCAGGTGAGAAGTTCCCTCTTAGTAAACATATAAAAGGGAGTTTTATCTGTAGGCTGTGAGTAGAAATATTGATCGATTGATTTATCGATCATTAAACATGGTGGCATCATCGATTATCTCATCCTACCTTCCAGACTGAAGTCGAGCAGCACATACTCGTACACAGTCTCCGTTTTGGTCTCCACTTGTGGTCTCTTCAAGGTGGAGTAGATCTTCCCGGGGCTGCTGTCCTCCGGGTCTTCCAGTTTCCGCAAGCCGCAGCCCATGGCCTCCGAGGCGGGGGACAGCCGCTCGCTGAGCGCGGTGGGAGCACCGGAGGATCCGCTCTGCCTGCCGCCGACACAGACAGATTCTCTGGAGCCTTCAACTTTAACGGGACGGCTGCATCACCTCCTCCGTCCTCCCCGTAAATCCCTGTGAGTGTTCACACTGATAATTACCGCGGGGGAAACCCTGAGCAACGGAAACCCGCCGGTTAACGAAGAGAAGATTATTTTCATGAAGCGGTAGTTTCTTGACAAAAAGTGTCCCGCTGATGTGGATGCAGGTCAGAAGCGTGGAGAGGAGGAGCGCTCTCTCTGGAAAAGTTTCCTCCACAATCAAGCCAGCGATGGTAATACAACTTCCGTTAAGAATTTCAAAATAAAATACTGAAATAAACAACAATTTCTTGAAAACAGTATTGTATTGTGAAAATATTGGGCCCTACATCTGTACCATTGACATTTACAAAACATTTCCATTTCCCTTCTTTCCACCTAACCCAACCCTTTATACATAGATGAAAGACTGCAAAGAAATTAGAAGAAATTAAATAATTAATAACAAAATAAATAGGCCTAAGTAATAAATAAATATAACACAAAATAGCATTAAGGTTTCCAGCGTTTTAAGCCTATAGCTTAAACACATGTGAGTTATGAGATTCTGTGCTTTATTTGGGGGGTTAAGAGATGTGTGGTTGCCAAAATAACTCTGTTTGTAACGAACGTGCGTTACTTTGTAACACGCGTTATAATGCTCGCCTAGCTGCTAGCGTAGCACACCCTCATACTCTGCTTCTGACTGGCTAGTAGTCCTTACCTAGCTACTGTCAGGGCACGCCCTCATACTCTGCTTCTGACTGGCTAGTAGTCCTTACCTAGGTACTGTCAGGGCACGCCCTCATACTCTGCTTCTGACTGGCTAGTAGTCCTTACCTAGGTACTGTCAGGGCACGCCCTCATACTCTGCTTCTGACTGGCTAGTAGTCCTTACCTAGCTACTGTCAGGGCACGCCCTCATACTCTGCTTCTGACTGGCTAGTAGTCCTTACCTAGCTACTGTCAGGGCACGCCCTCATACTCTGCTTCTGACTGGCTAGTAGTCCTTACCTAGGTACTGTCAGGGCACGCCCTCATACTCTGCTTCTGACTGGCTAGTAGTCCTTACCTAGCTACTGTCAGGGCACGCCCTCATACTCTGCTTCTGACTGGCTAGTAGTCCTTACCTAGGTACTGTCAGGGCACGCCCTCATACTCTGCTTCTGACTGGCTAGTAGTCCTTACCTAGGTACTGTCAGGGCACGCCCTCATACTCTGCTTCTGACTGGCTAGTAGTCCTTACCTAGCTACTGAGCATGTGCGACTCCCGACAAAGATGGAACAGAAGTGAGAGGTCTCACTCTGTAGCTAAAACAGAGAGCTCAACACACAGGGTGAAAAGAGGAGCTGCAGCAATGTGCAGTATGACAAAAATATGGTGTTTTTTTGAAAATTAAACCATGTAAAACTATTCTGATATAACCTCTAAATACAATTATGAACCTAAAAATGAGCATAAAATGAGCACTTTAAATCACAAAATAGTCCTTTAAATTTCTGCCTGTAGCCTACTTCTGTGAGCCATCTGCCCACTCTTCTCTTCACTAATTACCAGAGACTAATTCAATCAGTGATCATTTATCACAGTGGTCACACCAGACTGTGAGGATTTACTTTCTTCATTTGTGGTCTTTGTAACTTTAAACCTTTAAATGCTGCCTCTTTTTTTTTAATGACTGTTCTCCTGTTATCTAATAAATCTGTAACGACATCCGGACCATGTGGCATCAAACAGCGAGGTCGAGCCAGTGACCCCCCGCACACACACACACACACACACACACACACACACACACACATACACACACACACACACACACACACACACACACACACACATCATAATACTGCTGACCTCTGACCACTGTCACTCACTGACTTCCATTTAGGGCCATTAGAAGTGCAGAGTTCAAGACTGACGCACAGCAGGCGGCCAAGTACACACTCCATCTGAAGTCCCTCGTTAGTGATGGAAAGCTGCACTCATAAAAGTGTAAAGCAGATCCCAGGTCTGTCACACCCAGTGACAGACTGGCCCTCTGGAATTTGGGCAAATGCCAGAAGGGCAGCCCCCCCTATGGACCCCTATGGGCCACTACTGATAATTTGTCTTTGGTTCATTTTGATAAGTTATTTTATGCGTGCAGCCACAAATATTCAAGATTGTACTGCGGCAAAGTACGTGGAAAGATACACTTGGAAGGCAGAGTTACTAATTTCCAAGCTAGATTATGCCAGGGCCGATTTTTATGGGGAGAATGGGGGGGGCAGTAGAATGGCAGGGTTACAACACCCTCCAATAATCAAAACTGTTTCACTTTCTTTTTAAGGTTTTCATTGCTTTTTCCAACATTTTTGCAGCTTTTTCTTTTAGTTTTTGTTGCTTTTTTTCTGAGTTCTTGCCGCCTTTTTTTTAAGTTTCCTTTGGCAAATTTTTCTTAGTTTTCGTCGCCTTTTTTGGGGAATTTATTTTGATGTTTTTGTCATCTCTTTCGAGGTTTTTACGCCACTTTTTTTTGGAGTTTTGGTCGCCATTTTCAAGTTTTTTTTTTTTTGGACAATGTTTTCGACGTTTTTGTCACCTTCTTTTATTTTTTTTCCCCGAAGTCATTAGTGCTTTTTCCGACATTTGTCGCCTTTTGAATTTTTTGGATGTTTTTGTTGCTTTTTTTTAAATACATGCATACATGTCCTGGGACCTCGCTAGATAGTTGGAGATCTCTCAATGTTGAACCCAAAGTTACACCCTTGGAACGTGCAATTAAGTCCTTGTTTTTATATTCTGAATGGTTGGTAAATTCATATGAAGTGCAAAATTACTAACATGTTGGTTCGGGAAAACATTTTTATCTGTGAGAATAAACGTATCGTTGAATCTCCACATTTCATCATTTTTTTTCATAAATCAATGCTTTGAGTCTGTCTCGGGGTTTTGCAAATATTTAAACAGTGACAAGGCAATTTCCTCTGACTTTGTCAGTTCAATATAAAGTTTTGGACATGCAAAGTTTTCACCCGACAGCGACAATATGTAAGTAAGTGAGTCACTTAATTAACACCTTTCAAGTGCTTCACAAAAGAAATGACATAAATACAGACGAGCAAATCACTGCAAAACAGAAATTACTTAAAATTAAAATAAACCCAAAAGCAGGTCTAAACAGGTGGGTCTTGAGTTCCTTTTCAAAGGTGTCCACAGATTTTAAGTCCAAAATGACAAAATTTTAGGCGCTACAACCTTAAATCAATCAAATCATCACCTTCTAAGTTATATAAGCTACTACTAGTTACTGTAATATACTTGAAAGATTCTGCATTGATCCGACTAAATCTGTCCAAGTAACAAATGTATTTCCTTTGTTTGCAGTTTCCATTTCACTGTTGGTCCAACTTTTTGGTACATTTAGTAGAGATAACCAGTTATAAATAGATGCATGCTCTTGGGGGAATTACTAGAATTGTTGGGACTTTGTAAATTATAGAGTGTGGTCTAGACCTACTATATCTGTAAAGTGTCTTGAGATAACTCCTGTTATGATTTGATACTATAAATGAAATTGAATTGAATTATTAGGTAAGACAAACAGTGTGCGTGTGTGTGTGTGTGTGTGTGTGTGTGTGTGTGAATGTGTACGGTCGTACTTGTACGTTCTGTTTGTTTTTGTTAAATATTCTGCTTTGTTTTAATGTGTATGCTGTTTTTAATGTAAAGCACTTTGGGTTTACTTGTAATGAAAGGTGCTATAGAAATAAAATTGACATTGACAAACAGGTCAGGACAACTAAAATATCACTGTCCTCCTTAATGCAAACAAAAACTGCGCCACACTAAAACAAAACAGTTATTCTCATATCTTCATTTCTAAAAGGAAATGGTAAGCTTTTTAAAAAAAAATCTCATTCACAGTGATAGGGGAACTAAACTGTCAGAGTGGCAGCTGAGGCTCTGAGCCAGTAACGCCAGCTGCATAAGCTCATGCAAAAACCACACACACACACACACACACACACACACACACACACACACACACACACACACACACACACACACACACACACAGACACACACGCACACACACACACACACACACACACACACACACACACACACACACACACACACACACACACACACACACACACACACACACACACACACACACACACACACACACACACACACACACACACACACACACACACACTTGGATCCATTTCAGCTCTTCACTAATTGCTCATCTGGTCTCATACTTCAGAAAGTTACGTGTTGTCTAACTGGATCAGAGAACAAAATGACACAGACTTTTACACCACATCATGTTATTTTATGTATAAGATATTACAGTAATAATACAGATATGATTAATGATAAATGTTAGAAGGCTTTTGTTACTAAAAATTAAAAAAAACTTATTATTCTATTGTGATTGATATAAATTTTCCGGGGATGATTTCAGCCACTTTTTTCTTTTGTCCGACTCTGAATGAATGACAGGAAGGAGAGGAAGAGAGGAAGCAGCTGCTGGATGAGAGGCATTATTAGAGGAAAGGAGGACAACAGTGGAAATCCTAAAAATATTTACTGTGCATCAACTGTATATATAAATATGTCTCTTTGTTAAACATGTCCCCCTCGCTGCTGTTCAGCTCAAACACCTGCATGTCTGTCTAATCCAATTCTTTCTTTAAGTCCTCCTATTTAGCATTCAGTATATAAACACATCATAAAAAATAATAAAATACTTTAAAACACATATAAGGTCGTTTTTAGGCAGATATTTGTGTTTAATAATTCATCTTTTAACAACGATAACTCCTCCTGTGGGCAGCCAGAACTGGAAGCTGTTGGAAGCTGCAAACCGAGAAATGAATGACAATAACAATATAATAAACAGTTTTAATAACAGTTGTGATAATATAAAATATGTCTCTATAGGAGAAGTTCTATGTGCCGACAGATAACCTACTATACATTTATGAACACTTAAAGTATCCTTAGACGTTTTTGTTGCCTTCATTAGACGTTTTTGTCACCTTTTTTGTCACCTTTTGTTGCCTTATTGTCGACAAAGTGTCAACACACATGATGTTATAAACACAAGAGCTGGAAAGTAACTAACTATATTTACGCAAGTATTGTTCTTTTGAACATGCTTGTACTTCTGTGTTTCCATTTTATGCCACTTTCTACTTCCCATCCACTACATTTTTGACACCTATAGTTATTTTGTAACTAATGCACGATGATTTCATTATTAGGCCTACATAATAAAATAAAAAAGTGTCACACACAATGTCATAAACAGCTCCCTGAGACTCTTCTCTGATCTTATCATGACATTATGAATTAGAGCTGAGAGGTCTTCAGCAGTGTTTAATGTACTGCTGTATGAACTGGTCACTTCCTTCCCACACTGAGGTCTGTGTTTAGTGGAGGAGGGCCCCGGGTTTCCTTCCCAGCACATCTTAGACGGGTGGAGCTCCTGAATGATAGTGGTTTCCTGCTGGAAGCTCAATTTGTGTAGTTATTTTTGAAGAATTATTTCATCCCGTGTGTGTGTGTGTGTGTGTGTGTGTGTGTGTGTGTGTGTGTGTGTGTTTAAATGTTTTTGCTGTGCTGAGTATATTTAATGCTCATTGGAGACATTTTGTCTGGTTCAAAATATACTTAAATACTTACATTTTCACAAGCAGTGGTGGAAGAAGTATTCACACCCTTTACTTAAGTAAACTTTTACTCTGTTAAAAGTCCTACTTTGAAAATGTTACTTAAGTAAAAGTATGTAAGTATATCATCAGGAAAATGTACTTAAAGTATCAAAAGTAAAAGTACTCAATGCAGAAAAAAACTCACATTTTAGAAACTGGAAACGAACAGTTCTGTCAATCAACTAAGTGTTTAACGGTCTAATCATTTCAGCTGGACTTGTAGGCCTGTATATTGTCGGGTAGTTTCATTTATAATAAAACATATTTTATAAACTACATGTGTTTTGTGTGCAAAAATCTTCATTTATAAAGTATCTAAAGCTGTCAGATGAATGTAGAGGAGTAAAAAGTACAATATTTCTCTCTGGAATGTAGCGGAGTAGAAGTAGAAAGTGGCATGAAAAGAAAAGACTCAAGTGAAATACAAGTACTTCAAAGTACAGTACTTGAGTAAATGTATTTAGTTACATTCCACCACTGGTTACAGCCACCCCCAGGTAAAAGTCCTGCATTCAAAAATCTTACTTAAGTAAAATTTTAAGTAAAATAAACATTTGAGCATCAAAATATACTTCAAGTATCAAAAGTAAAAGTAAAATAATGGTGTGTATGTATATTAAATGACTGGATTATAATGCATCACTTGTTGTTGTTGCAGCCGGTAAAGGTGGAGGTCATTTTAGTGACTTTATATACTGCTGGGTAGATTCATTTATAATCTTTTTTTATTTAATGTTATTAATATACTGCACATTTACTCATATATTGGTGTATTTTTTTGTTCAAATTGTTTTCAGATTTATATACTTCTTTCTTTTTGCGTGATGAAACATAAACCATGTTATGTTCATGTTATTAGTAACGTCTGTTCCCTACTATGACAAGTCAAAATGTCTGCTGTGAAAAACAGAGTGTAGATTATTAAATACATGAAGCATCATGGGATGATCTTCTGTTGGAGGACTGGCCTGTGTGGAGATGTATTTGGTGATGGCGCCATCTAGTGTTGAGGAGAGAGAGGAGGCGTCCACTGAAGCACATGTTTCTGCCTTGTTCTTGCCACTTGTACTTTACTTTAATTTCCACTATTTAGAATGTATTACTGTATTGTACATCTTACTTATTTTTTTGCTTGTATAGCCTATATAACTTATATAACTTATATTTCTTATCTTTTTTATATTATACTTGTTGTACGTGTAATTATTGCACCGTGGGTCGGAGAGAAACAAATTTTCAATTGCTCTGTATGTCTGGCACATATTGCAGAATTGACAATACAGTGGACTTGACTTATTTTACTTACATTTTACATATGAGAATATGATGAACTAACTATTGTATAAACTAGTTAAAATAAGCTCTGCTACAACAGTGAATTGCTACTTACACACTAATGCACCATCAATAATAATCTAGTAATACGTAACAGCAGAAAAGAAAACTCACAGGGGATATTTTCTTTTGAGAAAGAATAAAAAAGGGCAAAAGATGTGTGATTACATCATACCTTGAGGTTTTTACTTTTACTCTTGTTTTTCAAAAGCAAAGTTTGATCAATATGATGAAATGATATGACAACAGTGATGGAATAAGAAGATAAAAACACATGAAAATACTCAAAGTGAAGTTTTTACCTTTACCTTTTTTCTGTGGGTGGGTCGGTCATTGTGCACGCACCCGTAAGGAGTGATAATCTAAATTATTTTAATTGCCACTGGTACGACGAGCTGTGCCGGAGCTCTGTAGCGACTTAAAGGCTGTTTTACAGTCGCCGTAGCCGAGCTGGCACGCCCAATGTGACGTCAAAATGACATACAGTAGCCGCAGCCCAGCTGGCGCGCGCAAATGTGAGGAGATGGAATCCCTGTAACTATTAATACCCGCGCTGGTGGTCGCCACACTAGTTGCAGTCTTCTCCTGAACAGAGGTGGTGCTAATGAGGAAAGGCTACCGACTTTGCTCTTTCTACGGACTAGAAGAAGAAGAAAAAGATAAACAACGGCAGAACTGGCAGCAGCATTGACGTCAATGCTTCAATTTGATTCAATGACCTATTTGGTCGGATCAAGCCTTTCATTCACTATAAAAGAAGTCATCTTAACCCAGTAAGTTTACAAGAGAGACTTGCAGTCACTGTGAGAGTCCTGGCATCCAGTTACCCAGGAGCTTGTTCATGCTTCCTGTTTCCGCTTTGTCGCGCGCCGCTGAAAATAAAAGAGTGGTGCGCGACCTCTGGTCACTCGCTATAAATCTGGGCGCGCCGGCAAGAACTGCGTCATTTTGACGTCACGATGGCGCGCTACTGTAAAACACGCATAAAGAGCTAGCAACTGCCGCTCATAGACAGAAATTGACAAAGCGACGCTGTAGACTTGCAACGGAGACCAGTGAAGTCTATTAGAAGCTCTTTCCCGGTGATGGCTGAGCGTTACTGAGCAGCCTCCAACTGAGCTTGAAGACGTAAATGTGACATGAGCAACCTGTCTGAAAGTTATAAGTCTTCTGGTAGCTGTGCCAAGAGAAATCTCAATCATTCCCAATCTTGCAGAGATGGAGAGCGTAGGTATATGTAAGGACATAACATAGGCACAGGCTAATTATTGATCACTAAAATGCTAATTAACATTAGTAACTAAACTTAAACAGCTAATGCAAGTCGAAACTGCCTGTGAGCTTCTCCTGACTATACGGTAATTCCTCTACTGTGTGACAGAAAGTTGCGTGGTTATGACACAATCGTTAGCCTATTTTTACAAAAACGTCGGAGCCATAACGTGAGATACAAGGTAATGGAGCCTTTTATACATTGTCGTGTTTCTTTAGAAATAAACAATGGACAATTAGAGTTTTTAAACGCTTCAGATGTAAAGTTATTCGCTGTCAAAGTGACGTCAAAATGAACGGCAGTCAATGGAATGCTAACGGCGGGTGATGGCTTATTAGCAACAAAATGGCTCCATAGTAGGTACGCGCTCAATTGTGTTTTTTGCCTCCAACGGCGCCTTCCAGGCAGCTAACCCTAACCTTAACCCTAAACATAACCATTGCCACGCTGCCTGGGAGGAGATATTGGGGGCAAAAAACCCCAAAGACCTAGGCACGCTTTGCGGAGGCTGGCTTACCCCCTTGCTCTGAAGCTCATGTCACGTGACCAGCCGGCTGTCTCCTAGTTTTCGTATGATATCATATGGTTTAGTGTGCATAACTTTTCGTAGGCCTACGTTATCCTATGAACCCGTTCATGAGAATGCGATGAAAATAGTATGATGATGAATGAGCCTGTGCTGTCATCACGACCTTAAATCAACAGGGAGACAGGGAAATATTAACTGTAAGAAGCCCTGGACAAAACAATGAAGGATTTGTGCTTCTTCCTGTGTGTTTTTCAAAGACCAGTTTAGTGAACAAAGAGTGCTTTAAAGAGTGCAGGTGCGAGACGCTGCTGCCACTTTGACCCAGGAGAGAGAGATTTACAAAACATTAAAACATCGGTACACAACACCTGTTCGTCTTTACATGCAAATATTCCCCATGGAGCATCCCGAACACTTTGACATGCAGATGCTCCCCCGCACACCTGGCAGTAGGTGTAAGTGTGTGTGATGATCTGCAGTGCATCTGCAAATAGTGAGAAAAATATCCCCATTTGGAGAGATTTTTTAAAAGAAAGCCGACACAAGAATTTCCTACGAAGAAACAAAACCGTGGACCTTGTTGATAATCACTCGCATGCGGATTTATTAACTCTAACACTGTAATGATTGCATGGCTTAACAGTCACTCCGCTGGTGTACATGTATGGGAAACAAAGGGAGGTTGCCACCCAGGTAGCGGATTACTGCGGCCGGTTTTTACAGCCAAATGTTTTATACAACTTGTCTACGTGATTAATGGAAGAGTAAACAGCCCTAAAAGGTTTAACATGTTCCAATAAAAACTGAAAATTAAACTTAGGTGTATAAATGTGCCTTAAGAGAACACTTGGCGTGGTCGGGTTAGCTCAGTTGGTAGAGCAGGCGCACATATATAGAGGTTTACTCCTCGACGCAGTGGCTGTGGGTTTGACTCCGACCTGCGGCCCTTTGCTGCATGTCATTCCCCCCTCTCTTGCTCCTCTTTCGTGTCTTCATCTGTCCTGTGGAAATAAAAGGCCTAAAAATGCCTCAACAAATTATCTTGGGTAGATCACCTGTTAGAGTGCGCGCCCATATGCAGAGGTTCAGTCCTCGACCATAGACTGTTTCCTCGACGCAGTGGCCGCGGGTTCGGTTCCGACCTGCAGCCCTTTGCTGCGAGTCGTTCCCCCTCTCTCTACCCTTTCCAGTCTAAGCTGTCCTATCAACAATAAAGGCCTAAAAATGCCCCAAAATAAATGTGCCTAAAGACAGTGTTTACATGAGAAGGAGTTTGGAGTTTGTTTAAGGGGTTTTGGTCGGACCGTGGTCTGCCAGAGCCTAGGACCAGCCCTTTGACCTCGAACTCTGTCCCTCTGCCCCTCTGCCACTGAGTCACTAAGTGTTGCAGTAACACCATTGGTTGGAGTGAGTGTGGCCGTTGCCCTTTCAAAATGTATTTGCGCGACAGGCTTTTATCCCCACTGTCGCTATTCATCAGATCAGATGAATAGCAGATCAGATCATTTATATCATCTATATTGTTTGTAATAGATTATCAGTGTGTTTTCTTCCAAGATTCGCTCGTGGCTCGCAGAAAAAATAGACGAGACAGTGAAAAACAATTGCTCCAGATCACGAGCCAACGCGGAGCTCCGTGCCGCAGCGCATGCTGTATGAATGCGGTATTGTGTGAGCAGTTAATTTATTTAATATTTAATGTGGCATTTTTTTTTTTTTTGACGGGTTGCAAATGTCCCACCAAAACAAATTCCTTCCCGAGATCAGTTTGCAGAGCCACCATTGCTGCGTCCAGAGCTTAGCGCCGCCCAAGACTGTTGTGATTGGTTTAAAGAAATGCAAACAACCCAGAGCGTTTTTTCCCTCCTATCCCAGAATGCATCTGTGGTGTAGCCAGACCTTACTCCACAGCGCTGTGGAGATAGGTCTAGCAATGCAAGACGAGGCAATGTGAGACTACCGGGACCACTACAGATGACCTTTAATAATTATATTCACATTATACCACCAATGATGGGTATACGTGCAGTTTAGTGTCCCAAATTATTTTCCAAAAACTGAGTGTCCCAAATGATGAGGGTCTTATTTGAGACAGGTTGCCCTAACCCTAACCCTAACACCTGTTAAGCAGGTGGTTTAGCAGGTTCATAATTAAGGACATTGTATGGGGAATATGGGACACTAAACTGCATGTATATCCCAGTGATGATCCCTGTAGCAATTTGGCCACAATAAAGCACATTAACCATGCACACTTCAGCCATGTACTACGTTTTTGAGCAAGTCTTGTTTTTTTCAAGGTCCTGAGGAGACAAACAACCAACAGAGAATAGCAAGCACCTGTCTACTGACCACACTGAACATTTGACACATCCCCACAAACACACACACACACGGATCTCAGAAAGACTTTCTCACACCACAGTGGCAGCGTAGCATGAAGGCACGAATTTCAGCAGCAGAGGGACACTTGAAGATGGAGTTGCATTCCTCTTTCACCCTTTGCTGATTTTCCTCTCCTGAGCTCAAAAGACGTTTTTTGTCCGAGTTTTATTTAACTGTCACCTCACTTCAAAACCTTTTGTCATTTTGCAGCGAGGCCAAGTGAACTGGCATTTAAATGTCAATGACTCACATTCGGTAGGAAATAAACAGGAAGTTGAGTGTATCTCCGTTTCCAAAAGAAGTTTAGTTCGCAGACAGCAGACGTGGAAGAAGTACTCAAGCCCGACCGATAAAGGATTTTTAAGGCCGATATCGACACAAATATTTGGTGATTTAAAAATCCGATATTCCGATATATCGGCTGCTATATATTTAAAAAAGAAATCCAGAAACGCGTAACTAAACATACACAGATTTCCCTAACATTAGTTATTTGTAGTTATTTATGCGTCCTCACTAAAATGATATGATAATGCAGTTTAAAAATAAACTTGTTTGTTTTATTATCACAACAGAACATCAAAATATATTGAAGCTTTGATCAATAAAATGAATAAAAATACAAACTTTAAGATATGAAACTTAAAGGGTTAAACATGAGTGTTGCCAACAGGGACGTTGTAGCGTGCCCTCTGGTGGACAAACTATGCAACACCAACACTCACAACATGGTTGAAGGGGGTTTCGTCCGTTTTTATTTTATTTTTTAAATATTAATTAATCGGCCATTATAAATGCTGATACCGATAGTTTGGAAAATGCCTAATGTCGGCCGATATTAGGCATTTTCGGGCTCTAACTCAGATATTTTACTTAAGTAAAAGTACCACAGTGTAAAAATACAAGTAAAAGTCCAGCATTAGAACACAGGAAACCAGTGCAGGAGCAAGCAGAAGTATCCAAAAACACTAGGCTAAGACGTCGTCAGGAATTAAAGAAGCAAGATGAAATATTAACACTCGCAGGAACGTTAGACACGGAGGTACTAAGACGGACTGGCACAGAGAACAGGAAACACACAGAACAACACAAAGGGATATTGAGGGACCGGTGAAACTAATCAGGGAGGGATAGCCAATCACACAGGCAGGAAAGACAAGGACAGGAAATGAAGTATCTGAAACATTTACTTAAGTACAAATGAATTACATTTTATGTAACGTTATACAGTACTTCTACTTTACTATACTTCTACTTAACCATCTCAGAGGTAAATATTGTACTATTACTCCACTACATTTGTCTGACAGCTTTAGTTACTTTTCAGATGACGTTTTTTCATCCCCTTCCTGTCCAGTGAAAACCACGTATCTCCAGATGTGTTGATGTTGAATGTTTGTGATAAACTGAAGGATCAAGTGTTTCACTTATGTGTTGAGAAAACCCTCCTCCTAAGCTAATGAAGGACCGGTGAAACTAATCAGGGCGGGGTAGCCAATCACACAGGCGGAAGAGACAAGGACAGGAAATGAAGTATCTGAAACACATTCAGCCCCGACAAAACTTTGCAACACGTGTGGCCGGATTGGCTCAGTGGGTAGAGCAGGCGCACATATACTTGGAGGTTATGCCTCGACGCAGAGGTCCAGGGTTCGAGTCTGACCTGTGATGATTTCCTGCATGCCTTCCCCCTCTCTCTCATGTTAGGAGCTAGTTCTGACCCAGAACGCAGAGATATCACACAGACAATGTAGAGCAATTTTAAAAGGTTTAATTAAACAACGTGTACTCAGAGTTACACAGTTGATTGTGTCAGGGCGGGGAAAACTCCTGGCTGGTCCGAGATAGAGGCGAGCCGACGGGGAAGAGTCCAGGTGGTTTCGTGACACGAGGGAGACAGGCAGAGATGAGTACACTGGTGGTTTTCCCAAAGTGGAGACTGAGGCTGGATGGTGAGGCTGGGAGCATGCAGGCACAGCAGAGAAAGCAGCAGGTCTGAGCGGGAACACATGGGTTGTAGTTAACGAACTGGCGCTGAGGGGATGATCAGCCCGGGTTTAAATACTGCTGGGTTGAATCTGGATGATTAGCTGCAGCTGTGAAGATTGGCAGTGCACTTGCCTCCAGCACTCCAAACTGAAAAACACAGACAAAACACAAACAAACAGACACACAGGAAAAAGACATCCAAAGCAGGGCGGAGAGAGAGTTGACCATAACAGGACCCCCCCCTCAACGGACGCCTCTAGGCCTCGGCTTGTCAGGGTGAGCTCGATGGAAGTCCGTCACTAGTTGCGGATCCAAAATAAAACTCCTGGGGATCCAAGAACGCTCCTCTGGTCCATAACCCTCCCAGTCGACAAGATACTGGAGCCCCCTACCCCGCCGCCGAACATCCAAAAGCCTTTGGACAGTGTAGGCTGGGTGGTCGTCAATCATGCGTACAAGAGGTGGAGGATCCGCAGGTGGGCACAGAGGACCGGACGAGACAGATTTCAGTTGCGACACCTGGAAGGTGGGATGACACCTCATAGTCCGCACAGCAGAGGGATTGATAATCGAATCAATAATGAATGGACCCAGAAACCGAGGTGCCAACTTGCGTGATTCGATCCGCAGGGGAATGTTCTTGGAGGAAAGCCACACCTGTTGTCCCAGTTTGTACTGGGGAGCTGGGATCCTGCACTGATCTGCTGAACTCTTGTTCTGCTCCGCAGTCCTGAGCAACGCCTCACGGGCGTCGCGCCAAACCTGATGACAGCGACGTAAGTTCTCCTGAACTGAGGGGACAGCCAACTCTTTTTCTTGATCAGGAAACAGGAGGTTGATACCCCAGCGACGCCTCGAAGGGGGATAGGTCATTGGCAGAGGTGGTCAGGGAATTATGGGCATACTTTATCCAGGGAAGGTGTTTCACCCAAGAAGATGGATTCTGAGCCTTCCAGGTCCTGGTTGGCTCTCTCAGTCTGGCCGTTTGATTGCGGATGGAATCCTGAGGAGAGACTCACAGTCGCGCCAAGAGCAGAACAAAAATTTTCCAGACTTGAGAAATGAACTGTGGGCCTCTGTCAGAAACAATGTCTACAGGTATTCCATGGGGATGGAATACATGTAAGACTAAGAGGTCCGCTGCCTCACTGGCAGTCGGTAATGCTACATAGTGAGCAGAAAAACTGTCCACAATGGTGAGTATTGTATCATTACCTTCAGACACAGGGAGACCGGAGACAAAGTCCAGGGCTATGTGGGACCAGGGACGACTTGGAACCGGCGGAGGCTGCAGTAAACCCGAGGGAGACTGGTGGGAGGCTTTTCCTTGGGCACAGGTGGTACATACTGCCACGTAAGCCCGGACGTCAGCTGAAGAACTGGCGGGACAAAGCATCAGGTTTTACATTGCGAGAGCCAGGATGGTAAGTAAGAGTAAAGTTAAACCTGCTGAAGAAGATGGACCATCTGGCTTGGCGGGAGTTTAGTCTTTTAGACGACTGGATAAAGGCCAGGTTTTTGTGGTCGGTCCAAACCACAAAAGGCTGCTCCGCCCCGTCCAGCCAATGTCTCCATTCCTCCAATGCCAGTTTCACGGCCAGCAACTCCCGGTTCCCCACATCGTAGTGTCTCTTTGCTGGTGACAATTTTTTGGAGAAAAAGGCACAAGGATGGAGCTTTTGGTCCCTGGGGGAGCGTTGTCAGAGAACAGCTCCAACACCTGAATCTGACGCATCCACTTCCACAATAAAAGGCAATGATGTGTCTGGGTGAATGAGCACTGGGGAGGTGGAAAACAGTTATTTCAGGGTACTCATGGCTTGGTCTGCTTCAGAAGACCACACAAATGGGACTTTAGGGGAAGTGAGCTTGGTGAGGGGAGCTACTACCCGACTAAAACCCTGTATAAATCTCCTGTAAAAATTAGCAAAACCCAGGAAACGTTGCAACTGTTTGCGAGTCTGAGGTATGGGCCATTCAGTTACTGCTTTAATTTTTTCAGGATCTGCAGAAACCTGTCCCTTCTCTATAATGAACCCCAGGAAAGGAACTGACTCACGATGGAATTCACATTTTTCCACTTTTACAAAAAGCTTGTTCTCCAAGAGGCGTTTAAGGACTAGACGAACATGGGAGACATGTTCCTCAAGGGACTTAGAAAAAAATCAAAATGTCGTCCAGGTAGACGAACACAAAACGATTTAACATGTCTCTCAAAACATCATTCACCATCGCTTGGAATACTGCTGGTGCATTTGTAAGTCCGAACGGCATTACCAGGTATTTGAAGTATCCAAGCGGTGTATTAAAGGCCGTTTTCCACTCATCCCCTTGCCGAATCCTGACGAGGTGGTAGGCATTGCGCAGGTCCAGTTTTGAGAAAACCGTGGCACCCTGAAGGGGTTCAAAAGCAGAGTTTATGAGTGGCAATGGGTATTTTTTTTTCACTGTAATATTGTTCAATCCACGAAAAGCAGTACAGGGGCGTAGTGTCTTGTCTTTCTTGTCCACAAAGAAGAAACCCACCCCCACAGGAGACGTTGATGGGCGAATAATACCTGCAGCCAGTGAATCACCGATATATTTCTCCATCGCCTCTCTTTCAGGCCTGGACAGGTTGTAGAGTCGGCTTGAAGGCAAGGGGGCTCCTGGAAACAACTCAATAGCACAATCATAGGTTCTGTGAGGTGGCAAAGATAAAGCCTTTTCCTTGCTAAATACTTCAGCTAAATCCAGATATTCTTTGGGGACCAATGCCAAATCAGGCAGTTTCACAGATGCAGTCGGGGTTACAATTTTGGGAGGAATAGCTGAACTGAGATGTGGAATGACAGAAACTGCTCCAACTGTTTATAGTCTTGTGTTGCCAGTCTATTTGAGGATTGTGTAACCTGAGCCAGGGAAAACCGAGAAAGAGAGGAGAGAACGATGCTGCCACAACCTTGAAGATAACCTCCTATCGGTGGTCACCGGAAAGAACAAGAGTTACTGGGACTGTTTGCTGAGTTACCTTTGCCATTAACTGACTATCAGTGGTCGCAACATTGATAGGGGATGGGAGTGATGAGGGGAATATTAGCCTGCTTAACCAGATTAGAGTCAATGAAATTATCCTCTGCCCCCGAATCAATAAGGGCTGACAGTGGTAGTGAGAGTGAACCAAATTGAAGAGTTGCAGGGAGAGATAAACGAGGGGATGTGGGTTCAACTTCAGGAAGTTTGTAGCAATTTGAGCAGACAGCTGAGTCACTTGATTGAACAATTGCTGATTGGTCTCGAGTAATTTGTGAATTAACTGGTTGTGCTGCCCTAACAAAGCTCCTTGATTTTTAATGGCACGAAAGATGCCGTCTTCGTCTGTTACGTGTGAAATCTCTGCAGGGTCCATGGCCAGTTCGTTCTGTTAGGAGCTAGTTCTAATCCCGGAACGCAGAGATTTTTAAAAGGTTTAATTAAACAACGTGTACTCAGAGTTACACAGTTGATTGTGTCAGGGCGGGGAAAACTCCTGGCTGGTCCGAGATAGAGGCGAGTCGGGACACAGGCAGAGATGAGTACACTGGTGGTTTTCCCAAGGTGGAGACTGAGGCTGGACGGTGAGGCTGGGAGCATACAGGCACAGCGGAGAAAGCAGCAGGTCTGAGCGGGAACACATGGGTTGTAGTTAACGAACTGGCGCTGAGGGGATGATCAGCCCGGGTTTAAATACTGCTGGGTTGAATCTGGATGATTAGCTGCAGCTGTGAAGATCGGCAGTGCATGGTTGAAGCGGCCATGCACCTTGACCTACTTTCCTCCAGACCACGCCTCCAGCACTCCAAACGGAAAAACACAGACAAAACACAAACAAACACAGACACACAGGAAAAAGACACCCAAAGCAGGGCGGAGAGAGAGTTGACCATAACATCTCACCTAGCTGTCCTATCGATTAAAGGCGGAAAAGCCCCAAAAAAAACACGCAACACGTTTATGTAAACTGTAATGGGGGTGCTCTGTGTGCGTGAGCGCTCTGCCTTTTTTATTACCACGAGTTTACATCAACATCTCTGACACACTGGGGGCGGAGAATCACGGAAGGCTTGTATCATGTGGAAGTTTTGTTGTCATTTCTTAGAATTCCTCATGGGGGAGACAGAAACTACGCACTATAGCTTTAAAGCGGTTGGTTTTTACATTTGCTGCCTCTGTAACGTCTACCTATATACCTATAAACAAATAATAGTATTTCTCGTACAGTCTGTGTGGGAAGCAACACAGACAGCAGAGTCTCCACATTCTGTTCTGGGATTTTTCTATCGTTCTGAGAAAATACAAACATGGCAAATTCTGTCGTTCCGTAAAAGAACTCTGGCTCCACGAATACTCACAGTGAGGCGCGACTTGTAAGCTCCGTGCACTAATAGGCCTCACCAGCTGACCACATTCCACAGCTGTGTGGCTCAAGGTCCCCACACACACACACACACACACACACACACACACACACACACACACACACACACACACACACACATACACTTGTATCTGCTCACGAAAACACCTTCGAAAAATAATTCAGGGGATTCAGGGAGTTTAAGTCTTAACGCGCTTCAAAGTGTTTCCACTGTATTAAAAAAGGCTCAAAGTTCATATGGGATTTAGGATGTGTTTTTTTCTTTGGATACGCGGTCGCCTTCATCTCGTTATCCCTGTGGGATAAAGGTTTATTATTTCAAATAAGAGACATCTTTTTCTGAAGGACTTTGATTTTACCCTAAATATGTTTTGCATGATGGATTTAGAGCAGAGGTGGAATGTAACTCACATTTACTTAGAGGGGTGATAGAATGATTCCGAACTGTCGTTATTCAACTATCGGTTTTGCATTCTATCACCCCTTTAAATATTTAGATACAAATGAAGTATCTCCATTGCATGTAACTTTATTCTTGTACTCTACCAAATCTAGAGGTATATATTGTACTATTACTCCACTACATTTGTCTGACAGCTTAAGTTACTTTTCAGATGACAGTTTTTCATCCCCTTCCTTTCCAGTGAAAAGCACGTATCTCCAGATGTGTTGATGTTGAATGTTTGTGATAAACTGAAGGATGAAGTGTTCCTTTACGAGTTGAGAAAATCCTCCTACTTCTTAAGCTAAATAAAGTCTTTAAAAAGCCTCTCGGATCAGCTGGAAAAGGCATCGTCACAAAGCTGAAAACAGCTGTTTTTCTGACACCATGAACAGTTTTAAAAGTTTTTAGAGGTACGTGGTTCTCACAGGACAGCGACGCTACAAACATGATCATCTTATAGAATGTGATGCATTGCTGTAGATTAAACTACCAAACCGTATATAAAGGAGTTCAAATGAGCACAACCTTAAAACATCTACAGCAGGAAAAGGCAACATACACATGAATGCAGCAGGAATATGAATCCAGAAACAGCAGATAGAAGAGGAAAACACTGACAGGGCCAACAAGTCCTCCAAACCATACGATGATATGGGTCATTTGTTCCTAACCCTCCAATACGACAGGAGCGTTTCATAAAATAGCGCCCGTAGCTGTGGCTGAAATACAGCCTCATATCTAAACCAGAGAACGTTGGTCGCAGTCTTCAACGTTGTGAAACTGTCGCAGTTTGGTTAGGTTTAGGCATAAACGCTACTTTTTAAGTTTAGAAACTTAAATTGCACATATTATGATTTTTAGCTTTTCCCTTTCCTTTATTGTGTTATATATCTTTTTTTGTGCATGTTATAGGTTTACAAAGTAAAAAAGCCCAAAGTCCACCCCAAAGGGACTTACCATCTCCAACAGAAAACACTGTTCACAAACTGCTCCAAACAGCTCTATTGTAGTCCAGCCTTTACTTCAGAGACAAACGTGGTCACTTTGGAACACACGTTCTAATGCTCGCCTAGCTGCTAGCATGGCACGCCCTCATACTCTGCTTCTGACTGGCTAGTAGTCCTTACCTAGGTACTGTCAGGGCACGCCCTCATACTCTGCTTCTGACTGGCTAGTAGTCCTTACCTAGGTACTGTCAGGGCACGCCCTCATACTCTGCTTCTGACTGGCTAGTAGTCCTTACCTAGCTACTGTCAGGGCACGCCCTCATACTCTGCTTCTGACTGGCTAGTAGTCCTTACCTAGGTACTGTCAGGGCACGCCCTCATACTCTGCTTCTGACTGGCTAGTAGTCCTTACCTAGGTACTGTCAGGGCACGCCCTCATACTCTGCTTCTGACTGGCTAGTAGTCCTTACCTAGGTACTGTCAGGGCACGCCCTCATACTCTGCTTCTGACTGGCTAGTAGTCCTTACCTAGCTACTGAGCATGTGTGACTTCCAACAAAGATGGAACAGAAGTGCGATGTCTCACTCTGTAGCCAAAACAGAGAGCTCAACACACAGGGTGAAAAGAGGAGCTGCAGCAATGTGCAGTACGACAAAAATATGGTGTTTTTTGAAAATTAAACCATGTAAACCTATTCTGATATAACCTCTAAATACAATTATGAACCTAAAAATGAGCATAATATGAGCACTTTAAAGTTTGATTATGTGTGCTTTGCTGCTCTTGCCTGGGTTTCCCATTTGTTGACCTGCTGCTACTGACATGTTGGTTGATTGAATGATTGCGATGGTGTTTATTCTTGTCTGTTTGTTTTTTATGTGATTGGTTGACTGAAAATTGAATTGCCCTTTAGCGAAAAATAAAGTTGTTTGAATTGAAATTGACTTGAGATAGGGGATCGGGTTAAAATCAGACGTTACATCACTTCCGGTTACGCTCGTGTTGCTGAACGTGACATGCGTAAAGTTTAAAAAAAGAAATCGCTGTTTACTTTTATTTTTAAACGGGACTCAAACTCTCCCGGGGGAAAGTCCTGTGTTGTTTCAGGGGGAGGACAGTCTCCACAGGGAACATTTTACTGCACAATGAGTCGTTTAAGTACTTTAACTACGTTAAGCTGAAACATACATTTTCTAGTAAGGTTTTGAATGCAGGACTTTTACTTGTAGTAGAGTATTTACAGTGAGGTATTAACACTTTTACTGAAGTAAAGCTTCTGAATACTTCTTCCACTACTGTTGATACTAAAGATCAGCCTTGCACCAATATGTAACCCTGCTAAACATGTATAAAAATACAAATTATGATGTGTAAATATATATATATATATATATAGTATATATACATAGTATATATTCCTGTCATTCATGTCCTTGAGCAAGACACTTAATCCCTGCCAGCTCCTTCCAGGAGGAGCTGCTGCCTCCCTGACCCTGACACCTGACCTCTCTGGAAGATCCCCAAGAGAGAAAAAGGCTACTTCACCACAGGGATGAATAATGTCTCACAGTTTTAATATACCTCTACACACCAATCTTTACCAGTCTGCCTGTCACTCTGAACCAACTCCAACTGGACAACAGGAAGAGGTCAGAGTTCAGACATCTACATTCACACGAAGATTTTTTTTTCTACTCGCTTCCGACGCTTTCAGTGGATCAGCTATTCAGGAGGGAAATTGCTCTTATTGGTTGGTTATTGAGGAGGCATGAGGTCCTTGTCCTCATCGCACTGTACCTTCTTTCTGAAGGAAGCAGCCTAAAAATGTCTCTTGCTGGATGGGACTGATCAGCAGCAATTTTAGCTGCACAATGCGCTGCAGTCTGTTCTTCGTCTGGGCCGACGCTGAGGCAAACCATACAGTAATGGATGTTGACAGAAGGCTTTCCACAGTGGCTTTGTAAAACCTAGACCGAACAGAGCTGGAGACATTCAGTTTGGTTAACTGCCTTAGAAAAAACATTCCACTGTGAGCCCTCTTGATAATGGAGGAACTGTTTTCCTCCCATTTCAGGTTGTTTGTGATGACAGTGCCTAGGAATTTGAATGACTCCACCTCCTTAACAACAGAGCTCTTGATGGTTAGGGGTGGGAGAAAGGAGTCTATCACTATTTCCACTGTCTTTTGTTGGTTAAGCTCCAGATTGTTCTTGTCACATCACGCAAACAGATGAGACACTTCCTGCTTATAAGCAGACTCGTCATTGCCCTTAATAAGGCCGACCAAGGTGGTATCGTCTGCAAATTTAATGAACTTGATGAAACTGTTGTTGGAAGTGCAATCATTGGTATACAATGAGTAGAGAAATGGTGACAGCACGCATCCCTGAGGTGCTCCAATGTTGGTGGACCGGGGATCAGTTGGAACAATGCATGTGCTGGCTGAGCTGCACATGCATTGTTGCTGTTGCTGAGAAAATCCATAATGCAGCGACAGATAGAGGGTTCCACCCCCATCAGTGACAGCTTCCTCCACAGCTGCTCGGGTAGGATGGTGTTAAAGGCGGCACTGAAATCTACAAATAGCATCCTTACATAGGAGCCAGGAGAGTTGAGGTGGTCCAGAGCATAGTGCAGGCCTAAGTTGACTGCATCATCCACTGAACGGTTTGCCCTGTAAGCAAACTGCAGTGGATCAAGATGGGGAGCTGTGATGGGTTTGAGATGGAACAGAACCAACCGCTCAAGACAAGTCGGAATTGCTGCTTGAACAAACAATTTATGGTAGCGTTTTTCGTGGGATGACAGTCTCCTCCACGGTGAACGGAGAATCAATAAACGGAGAAAAGTCTTGATGCATTGAAGTGAGAGGCAGCCAAGTTTAACAACAGCATAACTATATCAAAACGTCCGTTTAAAAACTCTCACACACGTCTTGCGGTATAATCCAAGTCTCGATCATTCAGTCGTCCGCTCAGTACTTCCCAAACACATGCCTTTCCCCTAAAACCTTATTATTTAAGACACTTCCACATAATCAGTCTCACTGACGGACGAGTTGTGAAAATGTTGTTTAACCATCAAATTGAAAGTAAGTAAGTAAGTCAAATTTATTTTTATAGCACATTTAAACACAGCTCGCACTGACCAACGTGCTGTACATAGCACATTAGCCACAGAATAATAAAAAATAAAATAAATACACTTACAGATCAGTGATTTAAGCTAAGACGACATCAAGAGACAAACACTTAAACCTGGTTTTGAATACTGTAATTGAAGGGGCATTTCTGATGTCAGGTGGCAGTTGGTTCCACAGCTGAGGGCCAGCAACAGAAAAGGCTCTGTCACCTTTTTGCTTAAGCTGGGACCGTGGGACATGGAGGAGACCTTGGCTGGAGGATCTGAGAGACCTGGGGGCTACATGGGGATGAATGATACCAGCTAGGTAGCTGGGGGCCAGGGCGTGATTGTTCTGCATTTTGCTTGAAAACAAGACATCATTGATTAACTGTTTATCAAAAAGGTTGCCAGTTAATTTTCTGTCCATCGACTTCTGCTTTTTCGACCATCGACTTTTTTTTGTGCTATTTTTTTGTTTTAAAGATTTACTGCCTTGTATTATAACTTATTTGGTGCTACCTGCCCATGTATTATAATAAATATATACAGTATATATATATATATATATATATATATATGTATGTGTATATGTGTGTGTATGTATATATATACAGTATATATGTATACAGTATATGTATGTTTATATATGTATATGTGTGTATGTATATATACAGTATATGTATACAGTATATGTATGTGTGTATATATATATATATATATATATATATATATATATATATATGTTTTAATGGTGTGCTGTTACTGTATTGTAAACATTTGCTGTACTTTGGGATAAGACAATGAGGCAATAAAGTGAATCTAATTTAATCTAGTTTTTTATAATGAAGACAGATTATAATGAAGACAACAAAAACAATTATAACCAAACAATATCCAATTAGTGCCCATATTCCCTGGGGTTTCTACTGTACCTGCAGCCCCCTCCAGTGCTCCCAATGCCTGGTCGATTGTCTTTAATTGATTGTCTTGTGGTAAAGGAGGCTCTCCCAGTCCCCTTGGACTCGACTCTCCACCAATCAGCGCCTCCGACTGCTTCCAAATCTCGCAGCGGCGGAGCTCATTGGCCACCCCGGAGACTCGGTCATGATTCGGGCGGGCTGTGGGAAGGGCTGGCTGGCAAGGATGAAGGGAGGGGTGGCGGGGGTAGAGGCGGTGCGACTGTCAATTGTGTTCCCTGTTCTCGTCAAAAGTCGGCTGTTGTTGCTGTTGGGTACAACCGAGACGAGCACAGAAGCTGTGTTTAGTCAGAGCAGCGCGCTCCGCACTGACACATGGACGGATCTTCTCTCGACGCAAACCGCAGCGGAAGTTAGCTCCTTTCTGCACTTTGACATCGGTGTGTTTTGGCGGGGGGGGGAGAAGAGGAGTAACATTAGGGTGGTTTTGGGCAGCCGTGTAGCCAACGCTGGATTGTTTTCAAACATTTTTTTCCCCCCACCAACATCACGTCGCGTACATTATTTCCCGTCACGCACTGAAGCTTTACACGTTTTTATGATTCACAAACTGTATTCGCCGCCTCGAGAACAAGCAAGCAAGACTGGCCACGGTGAAGACTTGTTGCGCGCATCCGGGGAGCGCACCAGTGCCCAGTTTTCATCCAAGTCGCCACTGTATAGTGCTTGTGATGCTCTGATTTCAGCAGCGACTCTCATTGAGTGGAGCAGGAATGGACTGAAGTCAACACGGCTCGCTGTTCAGTGACTATGAGAAGCTGTTCATAATTAACGAAATTGGAGAGATTAGTTTCCTCCAGTCTGCTGCTTTAGGGAAACCCATTTCTCCTTTAATAAATGGCATCCACGTGCAGCCAAGTCAAACTTTATTCGGGTCAGATCCGACGACTTGATTAATTTTTCTCACCCGGTGTTTTATAAATCGAGAACTCTTTTGCCTTTCCCGTCGACATGTCTGAGCGCGATGGAGACGGGCTGTGCAGCGACGGAGCGCCGGAGTTCGTCCCGCCGAGAGCATCCCGCGGCCGGCGGAGCGGTGTCATCCTCCCCGGTGGCGGTCAGGACACCGACACCATTCTCCTGGATACGTTGAAGGCAGCACCTCGACGGAGCAGCATCATCAAGGTAAGAAAACATGACATGTTTCCAGTTGTCTTTGCTCCATTTTACACGTAAAGCTCCCCCCTCAAGGGAATATAAGCATGTCTGGGGAATGATGGCGTAAAATAACACCTTCATGTGGGAAATCTCTTAAAATAAGTGAAGCTGGAGTTAAAAAATGGAGACACGGTGTTCGCAGGTCGGGTTTAATTTAGCCTCCAAACACAGCCACGGTTCACAGACCAGTCTACCCCTCACCTGCGTCCTCTAAGGCCATACAGGAGTTTGACAGCTGCACACCTTGTGGCACAAGTCCTCCAATAATCCCTCATTTCGCGTCCTTTTTACGCGCGTCACATGTGCGTAATTTCAAACAACAAACAATTTCCACATTCTCCGTCTTTGTGCTTTGCCTGAGGTTTCAAAGTAGCCACGCCACATTCTCAGATGATATGATAGCTGTGCAAAAGTAACACACAACTTTGGACTTCTGAGTCTTTGCTTTTCTGTGTGACATTGAACTGCTGCATGGTGATTCATAAAACATGCAATTAAAAGGTCCTTAAGGATTAGTTTCCCCCTTATAATGTGCTTTAACACGTTTTGAAAGGATTAAATACCAAGAAAGTCTCTGCAGGAATGTTCTGTGGGAATATTGGAAACAAATGCACCGCACGCACTCACACACTGCAGATTAACGTCATCAGGGTGTACTCTTATCTTTAATATATAAGTATGGCCTTGGTCTAGTCTGGAACAGTGGTGGAGGAATTTCTCAGATCCTTAACTTGGGTAAAATGATTAAAAAAAAAATACTCCCCTACAAGTAAACGTCCTGCATTTAAACTACTACTGAACTCAGTGTGATCCGCAAAATGTACTTAAAGTACTTGTTCTGGATGAAAACTGTCCTCTGTGACTGATTTATTATTATTACATATATGACATCATTAGATTGTTAATATGATGCATCAGTGTGTAAATCAGGCCAAGGTGGAGCTGGATTTAATTGCTTGATATCTGTTTGTTTAGTTCAGTGCAGGGTCAGGCCCCCCCAAAGGGTCACCAGATTAAAAACTGGGATGGGCCTCAAACGGTTATTTAAATGAAACCATTTCAGGAGTTTAGAGGGGAAAATGTCTCTTATACAGTAGATATCTGAAAGTTGTCAAAGGGCCAAATACATTTAAGGAGCCACAAGCCAAAAAGCACAGGGAACCACAGGTTTAATTTTTAATAATGTGATGCATTTCTACACAATATATCTCATGTTGTTTCAGGTCAGATCTTCATATGAAAAGTAACTGCAGCTGTCATATGCATGTAGTGGAGTAAAAAGTACAATATTTCTCTCTGACATGTAGTAAAGTAGACGTAGCTTTTTCCACCCTCACCTGTGCTCAGGTTGCAGGTCACCGAAGGAGCCAGGTGGGGAAGTGAGGATCATGTTAGGGGATCATTAATGTCTAACATATCCGCTCCGCCTCAGGTTATGTGTCACCTCGTCTGAAATCAGACAGGAGGAGGACGTTAAAGGGATAGTTCAGATCTTTTGAAGTGGGGCTGAGCTACTTCTCCATACTCCGTGTGTTAGCTACAGTAGATGGCGGTCGGCACGCCCCCCCCAGTTTGGAGAAACAGACACGAGTACCGACTCGGACGCTAAGCAATGTCCTGCTGTGGACGGGGGGCAGCAGCTAAACTCATTTTAAACATTTCAGACGGCCCTTTACGACAGGGAACTGAAGCAGTTATCTCTGCTCTCTTCAATGCCACCAGACTCCTTTTGACAAAAACAGTAATTTTACCTCACAGAACACAGGAGTTGCTGCCCCGATCGGTTGGTTTGTTTGTGTTATTGTCTGACTTTGGTGAATCCGAACAAACCCCTTGAAAACACGAAAATCACACAATAACACAAACTAACTGATGGAGGCAGCAGTAGAGCAGCAACTCCCATGTTCTGCGAGGTAAAATTACCGTTTTTGTCAAAGGAGTCTGGTGGCTTTGAAGAGAGCAGAGATAACGGCTTCAGTTCCCCATCATAACGACCTGTCTGACAGCAAGGTAAAATATTCTAAATATAGCGTACACTTAAACAGATATCAATGTGTTTAGGTGTGTAAAATGTGTTTAGCTGCTACCCCCGTCCACAGCAGTACGTTGCTTAGCTTCTGTGTCAGTACAACTTTTGAACATAAAAACGTTAAAGGACTAAAAACACATGACGATTGTGATTGGTTTAAAGAAATGCACGTTTTTCTCTTATCTCGGAATGCTATGTGTGGACTAGCCAGACCCTCCTCCTGACTATGGAGAAGAAGCTCATGCAACCACACTTCAAAACATTCAAGCTATCCCTTTAAAGATTGCTAAAGGAGGTTTAGGACCTTCTCACATTTGATGCATCTGTACTGTATGAGCGGCCAGGAGTCAGCCCAGCGAGTCCCATCTGGAAGACCCAGCTGAACAGAGTCCTTTGACTGCTGCTGGGGAGGAAGAGCATGAAAGGATGGACAGATGAGAGGCGTGATGTCAGTGACAGGCCCGATCAGCTGTGACAGCCGGGGCTGGGTATCAATACAGAACCTTTCAGAATCCTCCGAAATATGTCAGATTATTAATGACTGGCTAAGACTGACAGTTGGCACCAAATTCTTGATCAGTTAGATTAGACACGTAATCGGCAACCGTTTTGATAATTAACGTTTCAGTCATTTCCAAGCAAAGATTCCAAACTTTTTCTAGATCCAGCTTTATGAAACGTGACGATATTCTGCTTGATTATATGATTGTAAACTGAATATCTTTGGTTTTTGGGCTCAGAAAAAGACAACAGTTTGAGCTCTGTGATTTTTATATTCATTCCATTTTTTCCCCACAATTTTGTGACTTTTTGTTGACAAAAAGTCTTAAATATTGAGAAAATTAATCCTCAGATTAGTAGAAAATGGAAAAAGTTAAAGTTACAATCTGGAAGATCTCTGTTTCGTTGTCTTTGGCGCCATCTGTGGCGCTAAGCTGTAACTGCAGTTTGTTGGGTGTTGTTGATTCTCACTTTCATTTGTTTTTGAAGTTTCATCGTCCGTAGTGATCGCTCTTTTCTTAATTTATTCGGCCATAGTAACCGATCAGCTGTGACAGCCGGGGCTGGGTACCAATACCTCTTAGAATCCTCCGAAATATGTCGCAATATTAATAACGGGCAAAAGACTGACCGTCGGAACCAAATCCTTGCGCAGATTTTCAGTTGAAGTTAGATTAGTCAAGTAATTGGCAACAGTTTTGATAACTGAGTAATCGTTTTAGTCATTTTTAGATTTCACACTTTTTTTCTGGCAGCGACGATACGGTTGAATTGATAAACACATAATCATCTGGACCTGCACATGCATACATATTCATTTACAGTACTGCACACACACACAGAGATGTGTCAAGGTACATTTGTTCCTGTGAGGATGGAAAAGAGAAGATTGGTTCAACTCAGATCTTACAGTGACCGTAGTTCATAGATGTATTTTCCCCCCCAACGTATATTTCCATTTTTAGATTTTTCTTTAAAGCTACATTGTAGAATTTGTTGTATACGACAACCAACTGAATATTACTTTCTAGCCCCTCCCATTCCGAGCGTGTTTTAACTTCTACGGTGGCCGAACCCGAAATGATCTCTTAGTATCTCCGTTGTTTCCACGCAGCTGTTCTAGCCACTCCAGTATTAACTTTGGTCTTGTTGCGTTGTCGTTTTTAAT
The DNA here is from genome assembly GCF_031162955.1 of Sander vitreus. NCBI lineage: Eukaryota > Metazoa > Chordata > Actinopteri > Perciformes > Percidae > Sander > Sander vitreus. The sequence goes on from NC_135865.1 coordinate 27,660,866, forward strand.
TCTCTTTTTCGCTTCCCTGGCGAGTAATCTCCCCCTGGCATTCATCACAGTGCCACTAGGTGTAAGAGGGCGAAATGCGGAGGTATGTCCCTCTTTGGCTAATGTATTTTAAAGATGGAGGCGCTACATGGCGGCCATCATTCGAGCGACTCGCTCGTACGTATTCTGAATGTCAGATTCTACGCTTATGGGAATACTTTGATTAGTTGGCGGAAGTAATTACACATGAACGAGCACATATTTGTGAAAGAACAAAGAGGTTTTTGCTAAGAATCAACTCAAAACATTACACAATGGAGCTTTAACTACATTGTGTAATTTTGTCACTGTCCAGTAAAAACCTTGTATCTCCAAAAATCGAGACGGAGCTGCAACGATTAATCGATCAGTCGATTGACAAAAAATGTATTGGTCATTCTTTCAAGCAAACATCCTCTGGCCCAGCTTCTCAAATATGACAATTTGCTTTTTTGTGTGACCGAAAATTAAATATTTAGAGTGTTAAATAGAATAAAATGAATCGGCAGATTAGCTGCAGCCCTACTTGGTGATTTTGAATATGGGTTGTAGGGGTGTGCAAAAAATGTATGTCTACTGCAATCACATGGGAAAAGTAACTACATTTAAATACTGTGAATCATTTTTCTTAGTCGAGAATCGTTTTTGAATCAAATTGATTTTGAATCGAATCGTGAGCCTAAAAATCTATATCAAATTGAATCGTGACATTTTCTGAATCGTGCACCCCTAATGGATGGAGAAAATGTTTCCTACTTCAGAGGCTAAATAAACCATTTCAAAACTCATTGGACTTTATCTGAAACATACATGGTCACAAAGCTAAGAAAGGGATGTTTATTCGGCATCTTTGCCTTTTATTGTACAGTTGCTAATGTAGACAGAGACAGACAGACAGACATGAAATGAGAAGAGAGAGAGAGACGGTCTGACATGCAACAAAGGGTCAAATCGGTTATATATGTGGACAGATTATAAGACAATGGGCCCCTGGGCACAGACATGTCAGAGACCCCCCGCCCTGTATACATAGGAACAAGAGACCCAAACTCAGAGTCTCAGTCTACTTTTAAGGTAAGATAGATTAATCCCACACTGGGGGAAATTCCTGTGCTACAGCAGCTCAAAAGAAATGTACACACATCAGAATAACACAAATACACATTAAGTAGACATAGGCGGGAAAAATATACATAAAGTATAGAAATAGAAAAATAGAAATAATAATAATACATATTTACACAAACACCCTTATATAAACAGACAGTATATAAACACAGATGTATAGAGGAGTAAGGTCTGGATGAGTAGAGATGACATATTGCACAGTTGGAGGTAGCAAAGTGATAAAAAATAAATAAATAAAAAATAAATAAATATGCATAGTGCAAAATATTGTCCAGTGATGGCTCATATTGCAGAAACAGCTAGCAGTGCTACATTACGATGTTGCATTAAAGAGTCTGAGTGCTGCTGGAATGAAGGACCTGCGGTAGTGCTCCTTCTTGCACTGAGGGTGGAGCAGTCCTGCCATTTTGCATCCCTTTGTGGCCATTTTGCATCGATGTGTAGAAGTTTTGTGTCTCATTGTAGTAATTTTGCGTATATTTTTAGTTGTTTTGCATATTTTTGAGGTGGGTTTTGCATCTATTTTTAGTTGTTTGACTTATCTTATGTGGTCGTTTCGTGTCTCTTTGTGGTCATCTTGTGGTTGTTTTGCATCTCTTCGTAGTCGTTTTGCAATCAATACATTTTGCATCTATTTTTAGTCGTTTTAACTTTTTTTTATGTGGTCGTTTTGTGTCTCCTTGTAGTTATTTTGCGTATACTTTTTGTTGATTTGCATTTTTTTGAGGTGGGTTTTGCATCTATTTTTAGTTGTTTGACTTTTCTTATGTGGTTGTTTCGTGTCTGTTTGTGGTTGTTTTGCGTCTCTTCATAGTTGTTTTGCGTCTTTTTCTGGTGGTTGCATCTATTTTGAGTCATTCCTGGTGGTTTTGGGACATTTGTAGTCGTTTTGTGTCTATTTTTTTAAGTCTTTTGCACTTCCTTGTGGTGTTTTTCGGGTTTTGCGTCTCTTTGTAGTCGTTTGGCATCTTTTTTTATGGTGGTTTTGTTGTGTTGTGCATCTGTTTGTAGTAGCTTTGGGTGTCTGGTGTCTATTTACAGTCAGTTTATGTTTATTGTTAGTAATTTTGTGTCTCTTTGTAGTTGTTTTGTGTCGTTTGTGGTCATTTTGTGTCTCTTTGTGATCGTTTTTTTCCCCTCCATTTTGTGAGTCAGACCCCTTGGGGCCGCTGAGGATTGTTACATTACGTTATTCCACAACACAGCAACTTGTATCTTTTTTTTTTTTTAATCGAAGAGCAATATTTTTCACATCTTTTGTACTGATGATTCATCCAGGAGAGTTCCACGTCCATCCAACCCTTGAAAAATCTCCAACGGCCAGTCACCTATTGACCCTTGAAGCCAGAAATAACTCTCCCTTCCCCTCTAGTTTAATAAGAAAATAACTTTGTGTGCTTGGCTGGCTTAAGAAAAAAGCCTGCTGGTGCTCCTTCAGGATGTTCAGCCGGAGAAAAGCAAAACCGAATAGGAAGACGAGCTTATCATAACTTTAAACTATCATTTTCTCTCTGGCTAATTAAGTTGTGAAATTGGGTGAGTATCTTTTCAATAGAGAAGTGTATATTCGGTTGTACTTGTGTGTTTTGAGAACACAGCAGAAAAGCCATGTCTCGCAATTAATGCAATAACAACTACATCCACAAATGTGCAAAAACTAAATGAAAAGTCTGTAACTGTTTGACAGTTCCTCCTCCATCGTTCAGGCTTGTATTCACTCATTCATGCATTGCGATTCATCGCCGCCAGATGAGCTGGAGCGGTTGCCAGAGCGCTGCTTCATCATGTATAAAGAGCGAGTTAAACCCATTGGTGCTCAGGCTGTTATATTAATTTTTCCACAGCAAACCGTCAGCGATTAGCTTACAGCATTACTCAGGAACAGGCTAGAAGGCAAACACGAGGCTCCGCCGTAGACACAGCAGTCACTCAGGCCTGGGAGGGGAGAGCGGTGTGGGATTTAAAACACACACACACACACACACACACACACACACACAGGTTTACCAGGCTGAGGCTCAGGGGGGGAGCCATGGTTGGATGTCTTCCTGACAGGCCGGTGTGCAGCCTGACTGCTCGCTGTAAGGACACCGTCAGAGCCTTCTGATGCCTCACAGTTTGACCGCCAGACTGTGTTTAGTGTTACAGCAGGGTGTCCAGTGGTCACCAAATTTCTGGGAATTTAAATAGCAATCGATGCGTTTGGGGGCTGTGCAATTAACCGGATTTTGATTGCTATTTCGGCTTCTAGCGATCACAGAAACCAACGCAATCGAGAGAACCAATTATTTTTGCACATTATATTTTGCAAGTAAACTCTTTATTTTGTCTTGTGTTCTGAAGGGGAGTTCAAAAAGTTCAAACGGGAAAAGTATTAAGGGAAGTTTCACAGTTCAGGGTGTTGTCACTGTTTTTTTTTTAGTTAAGTAAATGCAACATGTCTCTATAAATCATCATGACCTTAGAAACAGAACCATAAAAACCATACAAGTTTTAAAATAAATACAAGTGCACAGATGTGCCTCCACTCTATTATGGAAAGTCATGGAAAAGTCATGGAATTTCATATCAAGGCCACAGTGGGAACCTGATACGAGTTTATTTTTGTCCCTTCTCAGTTTCTTATCCCACTCTGCCTCCTTGCGCAGCGTATGAGCCTCTGCATTGTGTTTTCTTTTGTCCTCCCCCGTCCTTCATTCAGTGGCACTTTGATATTTGTTTTTCTTGGTGTTATTGTTCTCACTTTGTTGCATTCGCTCTAATTCTCCATCCCTCTCCTGCTGTGCCGAGAAGCCAACAATGATTTCTAAACAACGTTCTCCTGGAAACCGGTCAAGAGTAATGACAATGTATCGCCTGTGATTTAGCATGCAAAGCAATCTGGGCCACTGAGAGCCTTCTGTCTCCCAGTATCATCCCGCTGCTGGTGCCACATCTCTCCGGGAACACACACCACCTCATCACAGCTGCTGCTCCGCAGTTTAATGTGTGTGACTGCCAGGGAGACAAAGCTCTGAAACACCTCATGACAAAAATCAGCACAAAGTGCAGCCTTAAATGCAAATCGACTCTTTCCAGACAACCGAGGAAGCTCTACAAAGCCGCATTCATTGTGGATACTGAAGGTTCTGGACGGCATCTTCAGATTGTAAAGCCACACACATTACCCAGCTGTCCTTGTCAGATCTTGCACACTGTAGCTAAAGTGTTGAGGAGGTTGCTACTGTTATTTAGTACAAACACTGAAACAAAGAATGCCTTTGTTTGTGTTTTCCGCTGCTTGTCTTGTAGATTATTTCATCTTAAAGCTGAAAAGAATTTCCTGAATGTAGCAAAGTTTCTCCAAAATGAATCCAAGACAGCAGATGTGAATGTTTGAGGCAGATACAGATATGAGAGTTACTGTAAATTCATTTACAACATAAGAAGCTCTACAAGGCGGCATTCATTGCGGCAGTCTTGTATGAAGTACTTGAAAGCAATTTTTTTTAAACAATGTTTTTAATTAATCCCACCCCCCCCCACACACACACACACGCACAATAAAATGTCTCTCTCAACCTCTGCCGTTCTACAACATCCAAAAAGCAAATGATATGACAGTATCACAGTAGCAGCTCCCCTACGTCTTCGTCTTTTACAAACCGGTCAAACGGCCTCCAGATTTTTTCATACACCCCCAATTTGCCTCTCTGTACACTGTGCCATATTCATGATCCAAGCACCAATTGTAGGTGCCTCCATGGTCTTCCAGATGAGAGAGATAGTCTTTTTTTTGCCTGTAATATAGCAAAATCAATACATTTATATTCTTCTTCATTTTAGAGTCTAAGTGGAATATTCAGGCTGACTGGCTGTTGTTGGCTTGATTGCAGACAGGTGTGCTGATTGCAGATGACTGGCAGGTGCGCAGCAAGAGTAGGGGCCGTGCCAGAGAGCACTTCAGTGATGGCAGTGAAAGAATATTGCAGTAAATTTAAAGGTCCAGTGTGTAACGTGTTTAGTTGTTAATCATGAAAATCTGTGTTGCCTCTTCACAAACTTGTCCTTTTTCATGAATATTGACCACCACCATCAATTCCAAGTATTCCTATTGGCTTGAAATTTTACATTTACGTTTGCATGAACTGGGGTAGACGCTCCATATTCATGCTCCATCTTGAAATACGTTAGCCGGTAAGGGACATACAGGACGTACTGCTCCGCCTTTCGCGTTTTCTCTGTCACATGATAAACTCACAGGTGCTGCTGATGCTGCTAATGGGTATAGTAGCTTCCCGGCCCCGGCAAGTTTGAAGAAGGAAACATGGAGGACCACACGTATTCAAAATCCAAATTTCAGGAACAGGAGTCTTCTTCTTCGCCCAGGAAAAGGATTACGCTAGATGGGAGAAATTCCCACACATTGGACCTTTTAAAACTGACTTGTGTTTCGTAACCTTTGCACACACAAGACTCGTCTTGTAGCTAAAAGCAAAAAAACCTATTTATTTACTAATCCACTGTCCCTCATACAAAATAAACTGTATAAAAAGATTATTCCAATAGAAAATGTAGACTTTTCCTATTAAGTGACACAAAGTGGTCTGAAAACTGTGGCTCCACTCAGGTAAACAACCTTAAAGTGCTTAAGTGTAGGAAATTGGCCAGTGGGTCTTGAAGGGACATTAACGTATTTCTGAGTGTACTACCAGTAATGCAAACAAAATTGTAATCGACTACGATTAACAATTATTATTTTATTTTTTTAAGATTTATTTTTTTGGGGGCTTTGTTCCCTTCATTTGAAGGTGACATGGGATAGACTGTAACGGTGGGAGAGAGATGAGGGATGGCACGCTGTAAAGGGCTGCTGGTCGGATTTGAACCCGGGCTGCTGCAAAGGACTCAGCCTACATGGTGCGCACGCTCTTACTGGGCTAGAGGTCGCCCCGGACTAACAATTATTTACATAGTTGATTTAATGTGTTGATGATTTTCTCGATTAATCGATCAGTTGTTTGGTCTATTAAGTGTAAAAAGTGGTAAAAAAAAAAAGTGGATCAGTGTTTCCAAAAGCCCGAGATGACGTCCTCAAATGTCTTGATTTTTCCACAACTCAAAGATATTCAGTTTACTGTCACAGAGGAGAGAAGACCCTAAAAAATATTCACATTTAAGATGCAGTAGGTAAGACTTATAAAACTAACTTTCTGTCATATTTACTGAAACTGACCCTATGTTCCAGTAGAACTACATGAAGCAGGTCATTTAAAAATAATCCAGCTCCTCTGGCTCCACCTACAGCCTGTAGTGAGATTTGCAAAAATCCACCGCTCCCTGTTTGTGTAAATTCAAAGTTTTATAGTTGCTTGGTGCATGGTTGTGCATAACGCTAGAATGTCGTCTAAGGATACTTTTCCTCGCGTCAATGATGAAAAAGGATTGTTTACCTTGTAACATAAACGTAATCATATGTGTCGTGATTTCCCTGGCAGACAACTCCTGTCATGTGCAGTTGTAACACAGACTAGCTACAGCTAGACAGCTGCGTGTAAACGATGGAGATACTAAGAGCTAATTTCGGTTTCATCGACATTGTTCGTACTGCTTAGAGAAACATTAAAAACACAAACCTTCGTTGCTTGTCTTCTACGCTGTAAACATTGCCTTACAATCTTGTACAATATACAGAATAACGATAGCACTGATACTTTACTAACATTATACATTGTATATGTTTGGGAACCTGATAGCTGATGTTAGCAATGAAATGGTACCAAAATAACACAAAACTATTATTACACTGGAAGGAACACTCACGGACGAAGTCGTACTTCTTGGACTAATACGGCCACCGTAGGAGTTAAAATGCACTCGGAATGGGAGGGGCTAGAAAGTAATATTCAGTTGGTTGTCATATACAATTTCACCGCTAGAGGGGAGAAATTCTACAATGTAGCTTTAAAGTTAAAGCTTTAGTGCGTAACTTTTTGATATTAATGAACGTCCGTTACAATTGAGAAATTGCCAAATGAGTTGTTTCAAAGCTAATTAATGAATTAATACAGCTCTCTCTGTATTTCTCAGTATGTTCAGAAGATTGTGGCGTCTGGCGACTTTCGCAAGCAGAAACTCAAGTGAAGATAATGACCTCTTCTGAAAAGTTCTCCTTGGCTACTAGCAACTGCGTGGAGGAGGAGGGGTGGTGCGCGATCACCGAAGGCTTGCGTCATGTGGAAGTTTTGTTGTCATTACTTAGAATTCCTCATGGGGGCGACAGAAACTACGCACTATAGCTGTAACTCAAAGAAAGTGGAAAGTGAGAAACATCTGACAGAACTTCCGGTGGCACCGGAATTATCCCGTAAATGAACCGTCGTCGACGTAGACTAGGGAAAGTATAACTTTAGCTTAATGGGTCAGAAATGTGGCGTGCATAGCTGTCTACCATATTGTCTTTTTGGTACCATCCTTTGGATATGCTAGATTAGAAAAAAAATACAAACAATCCCTTGCAGCTGAAAACAGTAATGTAACCTTTCTTTCCTACCTCAAGTGAGAGGACATCCTGCTGCAGAAAAGTTTTCAAAGTCCGTGTTCTGCATCTTAGACTGTATTCTTCACAGAAAGAGAGGTTCATGCGCTGGAGCTCAGGTTCAAGTTAAAGGAAAGACATTTCCAAACAGCCCCAAGTCTAAAACAACTGGTGCCTGACCGATTGTAAAGAGTGATTAACTGATTACACATATCACCTAGCTTTCACGTTGAAAACCAATCGGAGCGCTGTGAGGAATCTTATCAGTATCTTGTTATTTTATATATTTATTCTGGGCCTCACAGGAGTGTGGGAGAAAAAAACTGTTGAACTCCGGGGCAGATTTCTCTGTCCGACCTGCACACAGAATGTGTAATACCTGTAATTTCACAGATTTCTGATTTAAGGAATTTCACAACAAATGATATGAGTGATTGTTGGAGCACCTAGTTCCAGGGCTGTAGTACTTGAGTCCGGACTCAAGATGCTTTTCTGTTGTCTCGGACTCGTCTTGGACTCGTTGGTATTTGGACTCGGACTTGTCGCGTACTCGGCCATTGGACTCGCCAAAACTTCTAGTTGGTCTCGACCGAGTCCAGCACTATATGCTTTTGTTCTAAAGTAACTTCCTCCTTCAACACAAAGCCATTGATGAAGCGCGCTCGTTCAGAAAACCGGTATTGGTCACCTGGTATACACCTGGCTGCATCATATTTCTCAATCATCAGGCATCAACCATATTCATTTTGGCCACAGACACAATGTTAGTGAGCACTTTGTACTCTGGATTCTTCATCACAAGTAATAAGTTCAAGAATTGGGAAATTTTATATTTTAAGTAAATAATGTGGCTTAATTTGACCCTTATTTGGACTAGGTCCTCGACTAGTCCTGGTCTTGGACTTGTCTTGGACTCGACAAAGGTGGACTTGACTACAGCCCTGCCTAGTTCTCTCTTCTTTTCTTTTTTAGCGTCCGAGCCAATAATGCTATAGTCATGTCTTGCTCTCTTCTGTTTAAGGTCAACTGAAATCACAAAGTCTCTTTTTTTCAGTCCAAAAAGGATGTCAAAGTGATTTTAAAATGTGTTGTTATTGTTTCTTTCTTTATTAAAAGGAAGATAAACAATCCTGGAAAGGCTTTAGAAATGTTCCTTTAGCCTCAAAGCTTCTCATTAAAAGCTTCAGTACGGGCCGAAAGAAGACACAAACTTGCACATCAAACTGTGACATACATGCTGAGGACAGATGTCAGGTTTATTTAGCAGCGGCGTTGAAGAATACAGTATAAACCACACAATTTAGCATTTAAACTGACCAATTTTGACTTTTGCAGCTATGTTTTTAAGCTGGGTTTAATTTGCATAACAGGCTGGCTAATTAGCTACAATATCTAGCATGCAGCATAGATGAGCATTTTCCCCGGGAGATGCTTATTTAGCGAATTAGGATGCGACACAAGGTGTGTGTCCGTGCCTGTAGATAAGAAGAAGACCTCAGCCAGAGAGCGGATTGTTGTTTAAAGTCTGTGCTGTGTGGAGGGATACTGTCTGGTTGCTATTGTTACTGTACAGCTCTTTTAATTTCATAACATTTCACATTTGTTTTTAAAATATATTTTTCATATTTGTATTGTAAATATCTATTTTATGTATGATTCTTGACCTCTGCAGTACTTGTTTTTCATTTTGGGAAAACCTACACAGCAGTAAACCGGTTTCAGATTGTTTCAGCCAACGATAGAACGGTGATGTTATTGCTTTATGCAAAGTTTATGACTTGACTCAAAGAGAATGCATCATGAAAACCAAAAGTATAGCATCTATTTTATACTTATGGGCTGATTGTTTTTCTGGAAAGAGTACAGGACGCTTTTGCATCATAAACAATGTAATCTCAGTTGGACTTTAACAGTTTTAGATTAAAAGCGTGTAAGACTTCTAAGTATGTATTTGAGAGTGTCTGTAGGAAATTAGTATGACAAATAGAATAACAGAGAGAGAGACTTAATACTCGTGTTCATGTCTGCATTAGGGTTAGTGTGAATGATGTGGGATTTAAACAGTGACCTTCACTCTGCAGGTGGCAAGGTTTCCACTGCTGGAAATAAAAAAATAAAAAACACCAGAGCATAAAGAGGATTTTAGATTTGAATAACTGAAAACACACACTAGGAGTGGCTGCCAGGGGTGACTGTGGCAAGGACGTGTTCATCTACAAATCACTTCCTGTTCAAACCGCCCTACGAACTGTTTACATTTCTATCACTGGCACTAATTTCTCTTTGAACATGCGGGGAAACAAAGAAGAGGGTGACATTTCATTTCTAGGAGCAGAGAGTGAGCATCGGATGGATAAAGAGAAACACTGAATAGGCTTCGACAGGTTGTAGAAAAGTGAAGGGCAGAGGACGCAACGTGAGGGGGAATACTGAGAAAAGGAAGAGAGACGAAGAAAAAAAGGAGTCATCCAAGCGTGTGTGTGTGGTGTCAACCTCAGGTTGGATAAGATCGGGGGAGAACTCTAGAGACTTCATGTCAGGTTGTTTTGTTGTTTTGGGATTCAGCCTAGAGGGCAACACACACACAAAATCCCCAACATCACCAGTGCTCTTTGGTATCTTTTAGGGCTGCACAAAATTGGGACAAAATGCGATAATGTTGTTGATTACTGCGATAACGATTGTGATATTACTGTACGTGCAATGAATTAAAGTGTGCTCAGTTCTGCCTTTCTGCTGCTTTCAGTATTCTGCTAACACACAACAAATTGCTTGTTGACTTTAAAACAAACAAAAGGAAATCATTTCCAACATAATTTTATTGCATTATGACCTGCTATCAGTGTTGCAAATTTAGCGACTTTCTCGCTAGATTTAGGGACTCCTCAACGGCTTTATTTCTGAAAAAAACAACTAGTGACAAATTTAGCAATGGGGGAAAAAGCAAAATATATTATGTTATAGTTAACTTGCATGCTTCATGCATGCTTCTCAGAGTAACCACAGTCAAATGATATGCGATGATGTCACCAACATGTATAGCAAATAAGCATGTGACGTTATCTGGCGACTTTGAGCAACTTTTGGAAGCTAGCAATTACCCTGGAAATCCAGAGTTCTCGCGAGAGCACAATTTGAATTTGCTCAGCGAGTCACTCTGGCATTCAGTAATGATGCTCATTAACTATGCCCTTGTAGCCGAGCTGCACCAATCACATCAGTGTATCTGATAGGCGGGCCAGAGGCGGGCTAAACAGATGGCGACGTTTTTGCTGTTTTGTCGACCGGATACGGCAAGAGTTTAATCTACCAGTTAGCTCCTCTGGTAGCCAAGAGTTTAATCTACCAGTTAGCTCCTCTGGTAGCCAAGAGTTTAATCTACCATTTAGCTCCGCTGGTAGCTAAGCGTATGGGTATGCTCTGGATACGTCACCCCGTGTATTGTTATTGGTCATAGTGTTATCCAATTGCGTGCAGTGAGATTTTCAAATGCATGCTTGGTGCCGCCCCTCGAGTTGGGCCATTTTCATTGCCAAACCCTTAATCTTTCGGATTTGGTTCTGGATTTCCAGGCTAGCTAGTGCTAACTTTTTACACTGCCTCCCATGTGGGCCAAAAAGAAGTAAAAACAAGTCTTCTACTGTCCCACTAGAGAGCGATATGATGTGTAGTATCATGTTGAGGCATTTTATCTCTCCTGTTTTATTTTGCCCGCAGTGCAGGAACGTTGGTAGTGATGTGCAATCTTGAATTTTCGTCGTAAAGAAAAACATTTGTTCAAATTACCACATTTTTAGGTGATTTTAGACTAAAGTAGTTGTTTGAAAGCAAATGTAAGCCTCTTTAAGTCTCTCCTTGCTCTTATCTGTCTGTTTTCTGCAGCAGTGCTTCATAATTACAGTTATTTGTCCACTCCAGCTGACTTGTTCTGGTTATAATGCCAATGGGTGTGTCCTGATTTACCAGATATGAAGAGAGACGAAGTGAGTTGTGAGTTGTGTGTGTGTGTGTGTTGCACTTAAAGAGGACTTGTTGTAGTCCGATTAAATGAACCGACTTGAGGTAGCTTGTGTGTGGGTGGGTGTGTTTTGAATGGGCTTCTTCTCGTCAGTGAGTCACTAACAAACACACATGCACATGCTGTGTGTGTGTGTGCATTTGCATTTTTAGCTCTTTTAGAGAAGAGGAATGTTGTGCGGCTGCCAGACTCTGCTGCTGTGACTTCACTGGGACCGGCGGAGATCCCTGGCACCGCACACACCTGCTGCCATAGCAACCACATACAGGACCCATGACAAACTACCCCTCTAACCCAAACCCAGCTCCCTTTCTCTCCTCCACGCCCCAAAACTGTGTGAGTGTCCTTTTTTCAGGACTGTAACTACTGTTTATGTGTGTGATATTTATTAGCTACTTTTCCATCTCTCCTGGTTCATAAACCTGCATAAACCAAAGTTGTTTTGGCCACATGGGGGCAGCAGAAACAGCCCTAAACACAACATTAACATATCACCTTTAAGTTAGATTATTATTATTTTTTTTTTTTTTTTAAGTTTATTATATATACTTCTTAATGTGCGAAATGTGTGGCAGCACTATATGAAAATGTGGAACCATGCTTTGATGGATTATTTTACTGTGTGGAAGTTGGAGGAAAACAAATCCTCTTCATGTGTGCAGACTGTATTGAAATTTGCATTTCTCTCTCTCTCTCTCTCTCTCTCTCTCTCTCTCTCTCTCTCTCTCTCTCTCTCTCTCTCTCTCTCCATCCATCTTCATTTATTCAGCCTTGCAGAACGAGTCACTGGAGAGCTAAAGAAAAGAGGAAAATGATAATGACATGGTGGGCTGGTGATTCAAGGGTGTGTGAGAGACAGTCTGAAGGCACAAATTGCTCCGGTTCTTTGTGTGTATGTATGTGTGTGTATATATATATATATATAAAAAAAAAAAAGCAGGAGCGGAAAAAGCTAGACTGGAAATAGACAAACAAAAGAAGCGATACAGCAAGTGTGTGTCCTCCCACAGCAATATATATATTATTATTTATTATTATACAGCTTCTAAACTCATCATCCCTCTGTGTTATTTCAAAATCAATCTGTTTCTACCTTGTGCCGTAAATTTACCTTCACCGTTTAATGCAGCGATCAGCTGTCTCAGGAAATGACTAAACCTTTACAAAAAGAACAGAGAAATAATTTCTTTGTGTTCTTGAGGATGTGCGTCCACAGCAGGAACAAATAGACAGTGGGTCTCTTCTAGCCTCTGGTAGCTAAGAGTTTAATCTACCAGTTAGCTTCTCTGGTAGCTAAGAGTTTAATCTACCAGTTAGCTTCTCTGGTAGCTAAGAGTTTAATCTACCAGTTAGCTCCGCTGGTAGCTAAGAGTTTAATCTACCAGTTAGCTCCGCTGGTAGCTAAGAGTTTAATCTACCAGTTAGCTCAGCTGGTAGCTAAGAGTTTAATCTACCAGTTAGCTCCGCTGGTAGCTAAGAGTTTAATCTACCAGTTAGCTCCGCTGGTAGCTAAGAGTTTAATCTACCAGTTAGCTCCGCTGGTAGCTAAGAGTTTAATCTACCAGTTAGCTCCTCTTGCTGGCTTTGACAAAAACAATTATATGGAAATGAACATAATTTAGTTTTCATTTATCATTGTTGTAGGCCTAGCATGATTCTTATGATGCCATGTCATTTCTCCGACGCTCCATTGTTCCGACCTCTCAATAACCCAAAAAATTCCCTTGGTCCTACAGGCCACTAGTCCGACGTCCCTTTGTGGCGAAATTACGAATCCCACTATGGCCACGCCAAGACCCGCCCTACGAAGCTGCTCGATTGGTTGGGGTTAGGCATTTAACCTTGAGTGGTTAAGGTTAGGATAGCCGATTGGTCAGGGGATAGGACCTGTACAAATGGGGTTACGTTACCTTTGCGTAAGCATGGACGCCTGGCCAATAAATGCTATTGAAGGGCAGGTCTTGGTGTGGCCATAGTGGGACGTCGGACTAGTGGGCTGTAGGACCAAAGGGAATTTTTCAGGTTATTGAGAGGTTGGAACAATGGAGCGTCGGAGAAATGACATGGCATCATAAGAATCATGCTAGGCCTACAACAATGATAAATGAAAACTAAATTGTAATTATGTTCATTTCCATATAATTGTTTTTGTCAAAGCCACAAGGAGCCACTGGAGAGTGTCTAAAGAGCCGCATGCTAGATCCTCATGGTCTAGACCTTCCATGTATGGATTGCAGAAGTTTTGAGTGAAAGATATCTCAAAACCTCAACAAATAAAATGGAAGCGCTTCACATGACTGAACAGAATCAGAATACTTTGATTCCCTCAGGGAAATTATTTAGTTGCAGTTGCTCACAGTCACATTCAAGGTAAAATAAGAGTAAGAAAAGAGCAAGTCAATAAGTGTATAAAGTAACATAGCTACAATAACAAATAAATAAAAAAAACATGTAGTAGAAATAAGTGAGATTAGGTTACAAGTAGGATTAAGTTAAAAAGATTGTTTCAAATGGATTGTACAAATTCTATTGTGGTGCAGTGTCGACAAATACAGTACAGACATAAATGAGTACAGTGTGAATAAATAACATCTTTGTATAAGGGGTTAAACCGGTCCAGCTGGGTCCAGTTTGATAAGGATCTGTTTGAACGGTATGACTACTTCAGTCCAGTTGCTCGCTGCTGCACATATCGTTCTGCAGAGTCAGATGATGATGATGAGGTCACTGTGCTCCCAGACGTGCTGGGTGGAGTGGACACATCTCCCATCAGCCATAAAAACCTTGTGAAGACCATTCAGGCTCTCCTCTTTGTCCCTGTCACACTCTGTTGTATCACTTTGAGCTTAAAGCTATAACGTCCGTTACTTTCAAGCCATTGCCAAATGAGTTGATACAAAGCTTACCGGCTCCACAAAACTCTCCGTTTTTCTCTGTATGGCTACGTTAAGGCTGGGCAATAAATCAATATTATATCGACATCCATATATGAGGCTAGATATCGTCTTCAGTTTTGGATATTGAATATCGTGATGTGACACAAGTGTTGTCTTTTCCTGGTTTTAAAGGCTGCATTACAGTGAAGTGATGTAATCTTCTGAACTTACCAGACTTACAGTACAAGCTGTTTTATTATTTGCCCTTACACACTTAGGTTTCTTTCACCCCTACCTCGTTTGGCCCGTTTAAAACAAACCCTGCAGCGTTTGGTCGGATAGTCCGGCACATTTGGGCTGGTGTGAAAGCTGAAACGAACTCTGGTGTGGATCAATTCAGTTTTATTTATAGTATCAAATCATAACGAGTTATCTCAACACACTTTACAGATAGAGTAGGTCTAGACCACACTCTATGATTTTATAAAGACCCAGCAATTTCAGTAATTACCCCAAGTGTGACAGTGGCGAGGAAAAACTTCCTTTTAGGGAGAAACCTGGGACAGATCCAGGCTCTTGGTAGGCGGTGTCTGACGGTGCCGGTTGGGGGTGTGATGAACAGTGGCCATTATAGTCACAATAAAGATAATGGAATTGTGACTAGAAATAGTAGTTGTAGTAGTTCATGGCGTAGCAGGGCACTGCAGGGTGTTACAGGGTGTAGCAGGGCCAAACAAACAAACTCTGGCCCGCTTGAAAACACTCGCTTCCAAGTGAACTAGAGTTGGGTTCACTTCAGGTGAGAACGCAATAAGACCCAAATACAGGAAGTGAACCAAAAAACAGAGCATTTACTAGCCTGCAATTTCAACCTTGCACACAATTTACAGACTTGTATATGATTTAAGGGATGATCCTTTTCAGATCCATAAGCTGTTCTGAGCACACATCGCTGGTCGTCTGTGTGACCTTATCAGTCTGTGTGACATCATCATCTCGCTCGCCGTCACTCGCTGTCTGTCAGCTGATCATTGTTCGACTTCTTCTAAAGCAGTGGTTCTCAAACTGTTTTCAATAATGTACCCCTTTTGAATTGAATTGAAGTACCCCCTGACCAGCGCTAATCATTTTTGGTAGAAAAAAGAAGTCTTTATAAAGAGGAACAATGCAGCGCTGTCAGCGATGGAATTACTAAACAGCAGCCTTGTAACTGAAAAAAACAACATTTAAATGCTAACGAGAAAAGGAGACAAACTGTAAAAAAAGACAAAACCTTTCAAAAAGATGGTAGAAGGAAGGAAGTAAGGCAAGAATAGGTCAAAATAGTATAAAAAACTTCAAAAACTTGTAAAAAAATAGGACAGTGGAAGGAAGGAAGGCAAGAATAGGTCCAAAGAAGGCGACACAAATGTCACCGTCTACATAAAGAGGAACAATGTTCTGGACAACAGCCTTGTAACTATTAAACATTTTGTTAAATATCTCACGTACCCCCTGCAATCCTCCAAAGTACCCCTAAGGGTACACATACCCCCATTTGAGAAACATTGTTCTAAAGTATTAGAAACACTGAAGCGGAACCAGAAAACCCAAGACGTTATAAATGTGGTGTTGCTCCATTATGTCTGAGAACAGAAGTGTAGGTGAGTTTTTCCAACAAACGAGCGACTGTTTCGATCGCGTGACGTGTCTTTACAGTGTTTGGTGCGTTTGACAAGAAAGAAGGTGTGAAAGCAAACCCAACCAAATGAAAAATGCAACAATCCACCAACGAGTCCACCAAACTACAGGTGTGAAAGCGCCCTTCGTCTTTGTATCCACATTATTGGTTATTGTTTATCAAAACTTTCTTTATGTTAATATTTTGTGAAAGCATCAATAGTCAGCCCTACAATATCGCCGCAATATTAACATTGATGTATTTGGTCAAAAATATTATTTTGATTTTCTCCATATCTCCATTTTTTTATTTTTTATACACCGTTTCCTCCTTGATTTGAAGGGATAAACTCTACTAGCGACTGCGTGGGGGAGGGGTGAGGGTGGTGGCTGACCACCGAAAGCTTGCGTCATGTGGACAGTGTTGTTGTCATTACTTAGAATCCCTCATGGGGGCGACAGAAACTACACACTATAGCTATAAATGGTAGAATCCAATCTCTCTCCATCAGTTTCTTTGTCCTCCAGCAGCCATTTCCCACACGTCACCCGTCACCTCTGACCTGGGATGAGGACATCTTTGGTTGGTTTCCTTGGCTACTGAGCAGGGGGAAAAAAAATATAGCTTCGCTGACTCCTGCATCTGGCTCTTTTTTTCACACGCACACCCATTTGTTTTTTTTTCCTCTCTGCAGATTTTTGGAGAGTCTCAGCTGTGTGTACAGCAGTCTGAGTTCAGGCTGTTGAATGTAGGAAGCTGAAGACTGCAATGTGTGTTTATGTGTCCCCTGAGTGGAGACGCTGGAAGGAAAACTTGAAATATCAGCCAAAAAGTTTGTTGTGCTTAGCTGAGGTGGGAAAGCCGTTTATCGATTTTAAAAACAAAATGCAATAGAAACTGATTGAAAACGTCCAATGAAGAGCTGAAAACATCAGATCTGTGTGAACCGATGAGGAACGGTAACCTTCCTCACATAATTACGTGAAAATAAACAATAGTGTCATATTTCCATCATGTTTTCCACATCATTTTCCAACGTTTGAGGTTCTGATTGGAGCTCTTTTAATTACAACATCTGGTTACTAGCCACGAGCCGTGTGTGTGTGTGTGTGTGTGTGTGTGTGTGTGTCAGATGGAACGACCACAGAGGCAGTTTTGCGTATTTTGCCAGGTGTTTTTAATGTCTGCCAGGACAGCCATGCGAGATGCAGTCACGAGAAGTTACAGTTGTGTAGTTGTGATCTGAATAAATACCGAGTTCGAGGATGTGTGTGGTCAGAGCTAGGGCGCTGGAAGTAGGGGGGTAGAAAGTAGAAAAGAGGCCTTGGCCCCCCCACTATACGCCCCTGGCTCGATTTGGCATTGCGAGTTTATAGCATCATTTTCTTTCATGCACGCCCTAGATAAGCCTTTAAAATCCACAAATCTCCACAATGAATGGTGTTCAAAATACAAACAATGTTACATTTATAACTACGTTAATGATCCCTCTTTGAAACCAGTTTCTACTTGGTTTGATATGATCCCAGTCATGAGCCATGGTTTCTCCTAATATTCATATTACAGTTCTGGATTTAATCACACGTACATTTTCTTTTGGAGAGTCTTTGTGCCATATTTGGATGGAAACTGCGTGTGGCAGTACAAGCTGAAACTGATGATCCATAACCACACAGAGCTGCTCACGGCTCCTGTTACTCTTTAGATAATATTTTCTTACTTTTTATCACTCCCCATTCGCCTGTGACACTTTCTGCAGTGATGGACGGAGACGCTGATAAGCAAGCTTGTTGTTGATGAGCAGGCAGGGAGACGGGGAACCCGGCTGGTACACAGAGCCAGATATAAGCAAAGCAGTGATTCCTCTTGAGGATAGTAAGACACATAAGACATCTATAGCTGGCACGCACGCACGCATGCACGCGCACACACTATTAGGATTAAAGTCTGTGCTGCAACTCAGCTTTGGGCCTCTATTCCGATTTAAACAAGGGCTAATTAAAATAATTACAGCTTTTCTAGCATGAAGAGATGTTCTTACCCGTCTTCCCCCTTCTGCTGTTCTTGCTGCACGAATGGAGTCATAATCACTGACGGTAGGAGTCTCTTTACTCCCCCAAATAGTCTTCTCTTCTCTGTATGAAAACCTCTCTTACTTTCACTCATCTGCCAGCTTTTCCTGTCTCCCATTAAGTCATTACTGCTAACATCTCCTTTGTGATCATTTCTCTCCGTTTTTCCCCGTACACTTTATCTATCATCTCTTCAAGGTTTCAAAACTGGATCTGCTGATGTTCGTTTTTTTTTTTTAGATTGCCTTTGAGCCAAAGAAAAAGATTCATTCAAATGAATAGCTTGTTATGTAACCCCACTGACGTCATCTTTGTACTTTTCTTTGCAGAAATGTGATTTTTTTTAAAAAATTTTTATTGAAAGTAAAAGGACTGTTGGATGGATAAACACTCGACCAGTTATCCTTGAGCTTTCCTCAGAGACATACATCTACATCTATACGTCCTTTTTTGAACAATCTGTTCGCCGGCCTCAGCGTGAGGAAGTATGGCGTGATATCATGTCTCGCGATGTAACGAATTGCTTCACGGCACTGCACACATACGCCCATTCAGGAACCGGCTAACAAGGTAGTGATGGAGTTTTTTCACACTATCATCGTGGCTGAGCCGGCTAAAAAGAAGCAGAAAGCTAGGAAAGCATTGTCGGAAGAACAGAGAAAGAGGAAACGGCAGATTGACCGAGCGAGGAGTCAGTCACAAGTAAACATAGGAGCTGCCAATTATCTATTCTGAAGCTGTAGGGGGAGCTCTACAGAGAAACCTGCCAGCAAAAAGCGAGAAAACGGCGAAGAAATGGCCAAAACTGCATAGGGCCTCTTTAACATGATTGTAGAAGGTGCAATATGTAGCTAAAAACAATCTTGAATCATAAATTGCAATATCTGGCAGGAATATCGCAGTTAGATTCCCCCCCCAAAATCGTTCAGCCCTAGTATCGAAGTAATCCAGTAATAGTTGTGTGGACTGCACGTCCATGGATAGGTTGCAAACAGAACCTGCTGATAGATAATTGGTTATTCGTTATCGATCATACTTTGCCTCTTTGACTGATTGGGGACACAAGACACTTAATTGGATACATTGAAACACTGATGACACAGAGCTAAAGTCACTATTCATACATTAAACACAACTGCTAGCGACATAATGCCACCAATTAGTAATAATTAGCCGGCGCCTGTGGGACTCTTCCACCTTCACGCTTAAGGACATTGCACTCATGCTGCATCACGTTGTGTCATCTGTCACCTACACCCATTTACCACGATAACCGAGAAGCGGTTGTTTTACTTGACAGTCCTCGATATCAGACAGACAGACCAAAGCCTCTATTCTTCTTCTCCTTAATGAAAATAAAATTAGGCTACTTTTTCTATCCAATCTGGCAACACTGCTACACGCAGCTGTGAGGTTCCTGGAAGGTCTGTGTGCTTTAAATTTTGCCTGCTGCTCATGTCGGCGCTGCCCAAAATACGTGACTGTTCAAACTCTATGCGCCCACAATGCATCTGTGTACGCAGATACCATTTCCAGAAACATGCATGCCTTGGCTGTTAAATAAAACCGGTCATAGGTCTGTTGCATATCCTGAAGCACACAGCATCATGGTGTGGGCTCGTATAGAAAATAACCGATGTTTTACAGAGCACTTAACTCAGTCAGACTGTTCTTTATTCTTATTCTGTCTGTTGGATAACAGGCAGGCAGGCAGGCAGGCAGGCTTCCCCCCTCGCTCTCTCCCTCTCTCCCTCTCTCCCCGTCTGTCTCTCCATTATGCTGCCGTATTGTAAACATTTCAGCCACACTTAGTTGCAGCGCTGGCTGATTTTATTTAGCGCTGCTCCATGTCTGCCTGCACACAAAGCTGTCCTCTCCGTCTTCGCCTGTCACCCTTGCTCGCTTAAAGCGCCTTCCAACACACACACACACACACACACACACACACACACACGACTGTCTGTGCTCCTCCATCTTCACTTCATCTCTCTTCCTGTCCTTTTACCATTGTGTCTCACCTCCCTCTTTTAGCCTCAGTGCGTTATCTTATCAGGAGTTTAATTCCACCTCTCTCCTGCTCTCCTCTGTGCATCCTACTTTACTCTCAGCTGTTAGGACCTCACACATGTTTTGGGTGGTGTATCACTCTCCCTTCCAATTATGCATTAATCGGTACTTGGAGGAGTTACCTCAGAGGTGAAAGTTCATTTTCTTCCATAGCAATCTCACCAATCGGTTCCAAAACGTCTCAGTTAGATAGTAAATGCCGTAATCCTGTTTCTTTTGTAAGTTATTACAATCATTCCCCGAAAGAACCAAGCAGGCCAACTTGCCATTTTCAGCGTGTAGCTTGCTAGCTGGACGTTTGTTGCCGTTTCCTCAAACCAAAGGGATTTTGAGAACGTCAACACACAGACAGTGGAAGGGGAGGGACATCCGGCGCATGGCGTGCATATTTCGACCGTTCGTTTTTAAGTGTCTGCCCTTGTTAAAACAGTTTCAAAATGACGGCTTCTCACATGGTTCTGTGTTAACAAACCATCTAGCGTGTCAGGTTAAGGCTTTATCCCATTCATGTACATCCGTTGAGCCTGATGGGGGAAAAAAAACGTGATCCAAAGGTTTCAAAATATTCTGTCATGAAAAATAATTCCTTATTGCGGAGATGATCTGCTTAAAATAAAGGAGTGTTTTGCTTTCAATGTATGGTTACCTTTTGGAAAAAAATACAATAAAAATATGCCAAGAATCTGAACAAAGAATACATTTATAAGAAGGAGTCAATCAGGAATCCCAATCAGAGGCACAATTGAACCCTCTCCTTCTTCTTGTCTCGTCTCTCTCCTGTCTCGGTCTCTGTGTCCTCTGCTTTTCCCCTCAACATTTGTTTCTATTTGTCTCTCTGACGTCATAGTTCCTTCTCTCTTGCTTGAGGATGTCTTTGTCTAGACGTCTTATTTAGGTCAATAACGTGGAGCGAGCAGGAGAGATAGCTTGAGGCGCGTTTTCCTTCTATGAGAGTCTTTACCTTGTTGGTGTGTGTGTGTGTCTGTGCACAAGTGTGTGAATTTGTGGGTTGCCGTATTGTGTTTATTAATGAATATAGTATGTGTGCATGTGACTTTTTTCCGGGGTCATTTCTTTAAAGCAATTACCTTTCCATTGAGAGAAGTCCGGTCCTATCTCTGAGTGCTGTGTTAGAGAGCTACTTTAGTCTTGAGCATGTCAGTGAAGCACGAAACTGGGGTGAATGCAAATACTCTTCCTGCTCACCGAGAGGCCGATAGAGTGTGCGTGTTTGTGTGCTCGGGTGTGTACTCACCAGATGTAATTGAAATTTGGAACGGCATGACCCACAACATTGTGGTGGCAAACCATTAGCTGTGCAGCCGTGCGCGTCCGCCTTGTATTCTCTCCACTGACTGTGGTTTACGTCGGCCGAATAGGAACTCCAACTGAGGCTGCTGCTGTCAATTTCTTTCCCCATTTATTCTTTTCTCACTGAGCTCAACTCTGCCCTCCAACCTTCACGCCTGTTGAACTCCTACTCACAGGCGGTTTCAGGGTCATGTTTCCATTAGACAAGCCCTTCGAACCATTGTCTGTCATATACCAGTGAGGGTTTGTGTTTTTGTCATGTGTCCCTCGCTCCCCTTTTAAGCAGGCTCCTTGAACCATTCGTACGTATAGCTACAAAAGTAAAGCACTGTAATCTGTATGTATTCCTCGTATTTATTACTGTATGCACCACATTGACTGCCGCTGTATAAGACCACAAATATCTGCCTATATGGAGGAGTTCGGGGTAGATAGGAGGTTCCTAAAACACAGGGCTTTCAAGTGGGGGAGCAGAGTTCCTGTCCCAAAAGAAGTTAATGGGAAAACACAAGACTTTCACCCAGGGGCGATTCCAGGATTGTTTTTAAGTGGGGTGGCAAAGAGGGGGGGAGGGGGGGGGTTAGGGTTAGTCAACATCAACAAACAATTCCAGTGCTGGTTCCATGGTATCAGAATTTTGGATAGTCATCATGGAAACATGAATTGGTCATGTGACAAGGGCTGGGAAGATTGGCAGAACAGGCAGCCAAGTGACAGTACTCTGATCCAATGGAAATCACATTTGTCAGATTGACAGCACTCTAGCCCAATGGAGGGGGCGAAATCATATTTCAGGGGGTGCCAGTGTCACCCCATGCCCCCCTTCTAGCCCCGCCCACGCTTTCACCCAAGAAGGGGGTGTTTTTGTGCCTGGAGCACTACTTGAGGGCACCAGTGTTTTAACCCAAACCACAATCCATTTTCTAATCTTAACTAGTTATTTTGGTGTCTGAACTTAACTGTCGTTTCGTCGACTTAACGTAACTTAAATGGCCGTAGAAAGGCTGTGACCTCACGGTGCTCCGTAACCGGCTCACAGTCACCTTTTCGTTGACTAAACTCAACTGTAAAGACCGCTAAAGGTGACTGTCATACGACGTGTGTATTTTCATCGTCCTGTCTTGTGACGTATACCTACTGTATATTTGTCACTCTGTAAGATGATATCTTAGCATTTTTGTCCCCTGAGGCATCAATGTGTTCTTCGAGGATCAAGCTGCCCCTGTGGAGTGATGCGGTGACAAACTGTTCACAGTAAAGATTTTCAGAATGAATGCGTTTGGTGTCTGAAGAGTCAAGAGCACCACATCCCACTGAGTGTTTGTGTGTGTGTGTGTGTCACCACAGTGGTACTTATTTCCATGGTTACGGTGATCCAGGATGGCCTATGAAAGCGTGCCTCCTGCAGACATTGTTGTGTGCTCTCATTACTGCCCTGTGTGTGTCCTTTACAGCTGTGAGAGGAGAGAGAGTTGGGTGGGGGTGCAAGGGGGGGAGGGGGGAGACAACAATGTTGGAGCTTGTGGGAGAAAAAAAATACAGCGACAAAGTGGAGCACAAGGGGCTGAAGAAAGGCGGAGGAGAGGTGGAGAGTGGTTGCTGTCGTGTTGAGTGCCTCTCAACACGACAGCAACCACTGAGAGATGACGAAAAGCAAAATGTAAAGAAATCTCAAAGAAATACTTTATTGATTTGTAAGTTAGGCCTATTAATTTGAAATTCCTGTGATTTCTCAAAGCCTTTTTATTTTACAGCCACACTATCCAGAAGTACTGATTGTTATCGTCACAGATATTTAATATATCAGGGGTGGAAATCTTTGAGAATGTTATGGTTTTTATTTCATTTTTAAAAATATGTTTCTACATAAAAATATGTAATAAAACAAATCTGCCACTCAAAACTTTCCTCTGCTTTATTTCTTACTGTTTTAGTCAGACACCAACGTTGATCAAGACCTCCTAACTCAACCAACATGTGTTTCCTATTGCAGTGGGCTAAAAAAAAACTAAATCTTTCTTGTTGTTCTACGGTGTGATGAGCACTAATAACGCCTCTAAAAGCTGCATATGGCATGACTCACGTCAAGCTCCTGTGAGATTATTAAATCCTAAATGCGCCCAAAGCTTTGCCATCGGTCTGCTTGAATATATTGTTTTATTCTGTAGTGGCTTCAGTGTATTCTGACTTTTAAAGTTTGATTGTCACGATAGGGAGGAGAAACCAGAATATTATTATTATTGTGCACAAATTGATTTTATGTAGTTTGACCGATCTTCTGCGCTCGATGCTCCACCTGTTGAAAGCTGCTCTGATTAACAGATGGAGGCCAGCAGATCTGATTAGGCCATTTGTTAAACCTTTTAGCGCTGCCCTCTCTTAGTCGATTAATCGGCTGTTTTGGTCTTAGTCAACTAAGCTTTCCTCAGTGGATTTAAAGGTCCTATGACATGCTGCTTTTTGGATGCTTTTATATAGGCCTTAGTGGTCCCCTAATACTGTATCTGAAGTATTTTTTATATAGGCCTTAGTGGTCCCCTAATACTGTATCTGAAGTCTCTTTTATATAGGCCTTAGTGGTCCCCTAATACTGTATCTGAAGTCTCTTTTATATAGGCCTTAGTGGTCCCCTAATACTGTATCTGAAGTCTCTTTTTATATAGGCCTTAGTGGTCCACTAATACTGTATCTGAAGTCTCTTTTATATAGACCTTAGTGGTCCCCTAATACTGTATCTGAAGTCTCTTTTATATAGACCTTAGTGGTCCCCTAATACTGTATCTGAAGTCTCTTTTATATAGACCTTAGTGGTCCCCTAATACTGTATCTGAAGTCTCTTTATATAGGCCTTAGTGGTCCCCTAATACTGTATCTGAAGTCTCTTTTTATATAGACCTTAGTGGTCCCCTAATACTGTATCTGAAGTATTTTTTATATAGGCCTTAGTGGTCCCCTAATACTGTATCTGAAGTCTCTTTTTATATAGGCCTTAGTGGTCCCCTAATACTGTATCTGAAGTCTCTTTTATATAGGCCTTAGTGGTCCCCTAATACTGTATCTGAAGTCTCTTTTATATAGACCTTAGTGGTCCCCTAATACTGTATCTGAAGTCTCTTTTATATAGACCTTAGTGGTCCCCTAATACTGTATCTGAAGTCTCTTTTATATAGACCTTAGTGGTCCCCTAATACTGTATCTGAAGTCTCTTTTATATAGACCTTAGTGGTCCCCTAATACTGTATCTGAAGTCTCTTTTATATAGGCCTTAGTGGTCCCCTAATACTGTATCTGAAGTCTCTTTTATATAGGCCTTAGTGGTCCCACTAATACTGTAACTCTTTCCTGAAATTCAGCCTTGGTGCAGAATTACAGCCACTAGAGCCAGTCCCACAATGAGCTTTCCTTAGGATGTGCCATTTCTGTGTCTGTAGCTTTAAATGCTATTGAGGAGGAGAGGGGGTGGGGGTGTGGCCTTCACCAACTGCCATGCTTCACTTGTTTTCAAGCCATGATGTCTCTCTCTCTCTCATTGGTGGGCCAAATTCTCTGGGTGGGCAAACCAGAGAAAGGAGAGGTAACCTTTCCCCTTATGACGTCATAAAGGGAAGATTCCAGATCGGTGCATCTGAGCTTTCATTTTCTCAAAGGCAGAGCAGGATACCCAGGGCTCGGTTTACACCTATCACCATTTCTAGCCACTGGAGGACCATAGGCAGGCTGGAGGAACTCATATTAATGTTAAAAAAAACTACTCATAAAGTGAAATTTTCATGCTATGGGACCTTTAAAGTAGGGATAGACTGATCATCGGCCCTGGACGATTATCGGGCCATTTTTTGGCAGTTTGCAGATAATCTGTATCAGCGTTTTATTATAACAGATAAAGTTAAAGAATTAAAAAGTGCTCTACTTTGGCTCAGCTCCAGCTCTGTCTGTCCCTCTGCTTCAGTTTCACTCTGACTTAATGTCCCGTCCACAACACTGTCTGACTCTCTGTTACTGGGTGTTATGTTGAAAGTTTCTCATTTATTAAATAATTGCTTAAAGTATAAGTTTTGTGTTGAAGTTTGTAACATTCCAAAATCTTAATTTTGACTTAAAGATTTTCATTTTTACTGTAAATGAATATCAGTTCCAAATATCCTTTATCAGTTTCATTAACTACTAATAATCAGTATCGGCCTTGAAAAACTTTTTTTTTTTAAGTCCATTTTTTTGGCCTTTGTTGATAGGACAGGACAGATTAAGACAGGAAAGTGGTAGAGAGATTGGGAATGACCTGCAGCAAAGGGCCACAGGTCAGAAGTGAACCCGCGCCCGCTGCAACAAGGACTGAGCCTCCGTACATGGGGTGCACTCTCAACCAGGTGAGCTAACCAGGCGCCTTCTTTAGTCAATAACAGCCCTATAAACCTTCTGCTTTGATTTCAGATTCTGCACTCCGCTTTGTTCACGTAACCTAACAAATATTTGGCCACAATTAATTAATTGGAGGAAACTGCAGCAGGTGAAAAGGTGATCATTTTATGGTGCTTCATCGATGGCTTTACGCCATACTAAATGCTATATTTTGTGGAAGAGTTAATGAGGTCTGAAGAAGGCGTCTTTGTTTTAGTACATATGATTTTATTCAGTGTGTCAACACACAAGAATACACTTTCTAAAAATCCTGGTGATGGTGCAGATATTCATGCCGAGAAATGGGAACACATTTGGCCGTCAATTCCAGAAACATACCGGAACTTTCCAAACAGCCACAACTTTAAAGCCAGCTATTCATGGGTCTACCTCCATTTATATGACTGCTTTTCATTTCATCCGTTTGTCCTCATTAGCAAAACTAAGTTTGTTGTTTAGGCTGGAGAGGCTGTGCTCTTTTTGAAAACTATTTCTTTCAAATATGCAGACTGAAAATATCTGGAGTCATCACAATGATGTAAAAACTGTCAAATCGAGACTCATGCGGTCTCCATGGAGATAGTTATTATTTTATACACACACACACACGCACTGTAAACTGGAAGACGCATGCTGATAGATAATGAGCACAGTGGTGCTGGGCTATGGTCCTGACATTAAGGCAGCTTATTAGGGAGGCTGTTTCTCTAAATGTGTGTGTGTGTGTGTGTGTCTGTGTGCGCCAACACATTTTTGTTATATGACAAATATGGATGGAATGAATCACTCAACTCACGTTTTGGTTTGACTCAACTCATGATTTTAAGTTCTAAGTAATACAATTTACTCAGCATTTTTTTTAACAGAATGAGCTGCTGACAAGTGACTGATATAAATTGTGCAAAACCACAGATGTCCTCTTATCAAAAATATATATATATATTTAGATTTTTGAAACAAATCCCACATCAAAATAACTCCATAAATAGAAAAATCTCTTCAAATAAATAAATAAACGAAGAAGACGTAGTGAAAGTAGATTACGCCCTAGGCCGTAATTGCATTACAATTTATTTATCTCAAGTGGTTGTAATCTTTACACATTTAAATCGATTTTTAACTGATTAATGATGCATCGTTACATAATGACAAATATAAATTCAACACATTGTGAGTGTGTGGAGGTGGAGGAGAGATGGTGAGAGCCATATGAGGCTGGGCTGCGTTAAAGGAGACGGAACATTACGGTCTATATATAGCATGATCTGTCTGTGTGTGTGTGTGTGTGTGTGTGCTGTTTAAAGCATGTGAGATTAAGTGTCAGTACATAAAAAGACAGGAAGTATGTGTTGCATATGGATGGAAGCACAAAATATGTGCTACGTGCTGCGAATGAGTATGAGGCTGATAGGAGGTCATTGCAGTGACAAATTGTGGGAATGGCTCATATGTAGGACACCATGAAAAAGCAGTGTGACTTTTAGACTAATGCTGTTTACAAGGGCCGGGATCTGTGTGTGTTTGGTTGCACATGTTTATGTTGAGTAAGTGAACTTCTATCAGCTGTAATAGCACTCCAGATTGTGAGAACAGGAAGGATTGTTAAATTGTTCTGGCCTCTATCTGTAAAGTGTGTGAAGCTGTTTTTTCTGTGGAAGTTAATTAGAGTCTTGCAGTCTGAAAGTCAAGATCTCAAAGTGTTCCAGGAGAGAGATATAGATTTCGATTTTTGAGTCCTTGAGGAGATGGTATCACCGGAGTTGAGTGATCACAAGGGCTTCCTTTGCCAGGGTTTTTCCTGCATAGAGGAATTATTGCCCCCCCCCCCCCCCCCAAAAGAGGTTTTAGCCAACCCCAAAAGGAAAATCACCAGCACCAAAATAACAAGTACTGAGGGTAAAAATAGCGATTCAAATCCCTTCTAAATGTTTTTAAGAGCAATTTAGCAAACACGCGTTGAACAAGCAGAACATGAACTTGAATATGAGAGCTAATCTCTGTTTTATCTCCAGAGTTGGGCTGTACTGGAGTCTCCCGGTGATTTATTTAAATATTTAATATTATCTTTTTTAACCAGTTTTGTTAATTGAAGAAGAAGACATGCCTTTATTTATCCCACGAGGGGAAATTCACTGAATTACACACATGCTCAGGACATATACATGCTATACACACTAATGGAGATATGTCAGAGTTTGGATTTAGTGCCTTGCTCAAGGGCATCTTGGAAGCTCTTTATTCTGTAAATATGACCCATTGGATGAATCATCTTCAATCAATTAATACAGAAATTGTCTGCAAATTATGTATCCTTGTCTTGAATTATAAAAATCTTCCAAAACTGCTCTGAGATTTACCTCCCTTAGTCTGTTTACAGTGTTCCCATGATGCTCTCTAAAGCACACAAACACACAGACATCCGCTGATGGGGTCACATGTGTGTGTGTGTGTGTGTGTGCGTGTTAGTGTGTTTACATCTGCTTTACATGGGTCTGACCCTGTGTCCTCATGTGTGTTTCTTAGGAAGTGTGTGTGTGTGTGTGTGTGTGTGTGTGTGTGTGTTTCTATGGGTAGTGACTTCAATTTGTTACATAAGGAGATTATATTATGTAACATTTTGTTTTTTTTCCAGGGAGACCAAACAAACAGTAGTAGTGGTAGCTGGCAAGTCCCAGCATCCACCTACAACACCTACAACCCCTGGGTGTTTTTTCCCCCATCATTCTGTTGCCCAGTTTGCACCCAAGCACACACAGTCATATGTGTATACACACACACACACACACACACACACACACACACACACACACACACCAACAAGGTAAAGACTCTCATAGAAGGAAAACGCACCTCAAGCTATCTCTCCTGCTCGCTCCACGTTATTGACTTAAATAAGACGTCTAGACAAAGACATCCTCAAGCAAGAGAGAAGGAACTATGACGACAGAGAGACAAATAGAAACAAATGTTGAGGGGAAAAGCAGAGGACACAGAGACCGAGACAGGAGAGAGACGAGACAAGAAGAAGGAGAGGGTTCAATTGTGCCTCTGATTGGGATTCCTGATTGACTCCTTCTTATAAATGTATTCTTTGTTCAGATTCTTGGCACATTTGTTATTTTCTTTTTCAGAAGTTAACCATACATTGAAAGCAAAACGCACCTTTATTTTAAGCAGATCATCTTGTACACACACACACACACACGCGATCCTGGTGTCAGTCAACATGCGTACTACTTCCTCTTTTTAATCATTTGCATCTCTGCCCTTACTGAAAACATTTGGAACCGTTAACCAGGTGACATTACATGTTACACAGACATCGTAGAACCTCTAGTTCAAACAAACCCAAATAACGTAATTATTTCAACGTTCCACATTAAACGCTCAGCAGCACCACCTGTAATTACAGTCACTCTCTTTAAGTAAACCGGTTTGTTTAACTGGGTGCCCTCACAATCCCCATGCAGGGATTGAACAGAAGATGATGACTGTACGTAAGGGCTTCAACTTGTACTTAAGATAAATATTAGAGCTGCAACTTGTCGCCTACATCTCATACTTTGTTTGCACTGTGGGACAATGGTGTCCATCAACAGAACATTTAAAAATAAAGGGTAACACTTTACTTGAAGGTATCTACATAAGAGTGACATGACACTGTCATGAACACATGACATTGTCATGACACATGAACCCTAACTCTAACCCTAAACATAACTTGTCATGACGCGTTTATGACTTGTTTATAATGTTTATGACACGTTCATGACAGTGTCATGTCACTCTTATGAAGATACCTTCAAGTAAAGTGTAACCATATAAAGTTAATTTTTTGTCACTTTTCAAGCCGAAAAAAACACAACATACTTCATGTCCTTTTAGGCAAAGCATTCAGTATTTAATTGGGATGCAGAAAATAAGTTTGTGGTGTTAGCTAGAGAGCTGTGACTGCTACCCCTCCCCTGTTTGGGATTTATCAGATGTTCTGTTCATTAACTTTGAGTTTGAGATAACGTTCTTGTACATCTCAGTTTTTCTTAAGTCATAAATACGACATTGAGAAATCAGAGTACAAAGATCTCCAATGTTCTCAGTGAAGGTCTCCTTTGTTTTCAGTAGTATCACGTCAAAAGTATGTATGTAGTTATGATTCGTTGACATTAAAATCCTTTGTCTACAGTAGAGCAGTAATGAATGTGGTTTGTTTGACATCACCCATCATGCTGTCCAGCCTGTCTGCATCTGTCAGCGGCGATGGCATCTTATTGCCCACAGTCTCGAGTGTTTCAGCATCTCATGATCCACATCTGAACTTACCGCTCTACTAACCTCCAGCCCACCTCCTCCTCTCGCCTCAGCCACTCTGTCTCTCTGTCTTTCCTCGTCTCGCCCCTCTACCGCTGTCCTAAATTCTATTCAGGCAATAATAGAATGACATTTATCATAATCAGTTTTTGGCTCGCTGTCTCGGTTTGGCCGCCCGTCTATTCTCCGCCGTCAGTTTGTCTATCGCCACCTCCTCCCCTGCTTCCCCACTCGGCTCTGTCCTCTTTCCCATCCATCCATCCATCCATCCATCCATTACGGGTGGGAATCGTTAATGTATTGTGATTGTTTTTGCGACAATTTTTTTTCAAATGTATTTCTCCCCCTAGGAGAGAGGGAGAGAGAGAGAGATTAAACCAATGATTTACCTTAATATTTTATGTTTAAACGTTACCGCTGACGGTGACCATCCATCATCCATTTGACTCTTCACTTGTCAGGCCCTGTGGTGGTTTTGAGGTGCAGATTCCTGCAATACTTTTTAAAGTTTAACCAAAATAAACTGTTCAGGACTTTGCAGGACTGTTACGTATAAATAAGCATTTCTCTGGATACTTTCGAGGACCTTTTCCACTATTTGCCTGTAACTTCAGCATTGTCTGACTTGTCAGCGGCGTTTGTGTGTATTAGGTTTATAGGGCTCCCTCCTCATGCCAGTCATGCTGATGAAAACTAAAGAAATAGAAGTGGATCTCGGCACGGGTCCAGGCTGTATTTTGTCTTTGGTTCATTGTGTTCTCTTTGGCTTTCCAAGCACAAGGAAATGTTGCCTATTAGAAAAACCTTGGACTATATGTACCCATAAAATATTTTACTGTTTTACTGAAGGGTCATGTCCGTGTGTTGGTTGGTTCAGATAACAGTCTCTCTTTTTCATTTCTGTGTGGTTAATTGGTGCCACCTGGCATTCATCTCACCTTCGCAATGTGAAGTGAATTTAAAGGGAAAAAAAACAAACACTGAGTTTCTGAGTTCAAATAAACACCATACTCTCTTTTTCTGTTGAATATTTAAAATCCCTACATTAAAACAAAGACCTAAAGGGAAATACAAGACATTTTATTATATGCATTTCCTTTTTATGTATTTCATGAATTTTCCATGCCACTAACATCTCAGTTCTTAAACTCCAATTCAAATACGTCTTCCATATTTTTTTTGTTGCGTGCATATGTGGTTTTGTAACAATGCACGTCACAGTTTTGTTTTAGAAACAGGATTTTCTTTGGGAAAAAATGATATATTCTTTCTGGTCAAGTGTTAAAGTGTAGGAGTGCGAATGATTGTAGGAGTGTGATTTTTCAGATTCACAAATAAGGCTTAAGTTTCTGTTGACAGCTGGCAGATATGACCTTATAAAGCTATGTGAATGTTCAATACAGTACTTAACAGATCTATCCCTGCTTATATAACCGCTGACACTTCAGCCATTTATAGAGCACACAACTAACAAACGCCGGCCCTCTTTCAGAAAACGGCAATGTGGGTCGATTGACAAAGTATAAGAACACCGAATTTCAGGTAAGGAGGCAGGTTGGGGTGTTGGCTGTGTCAAACAAAGGACTTTCACTCAGGAGACTGGTGTTCGTGTCCCATGTGAAACTAAAAGTCATTTTGAAATTTTAAAAGTTTAATTTTTATTTTCTTTTGGGGCATTTCTGCCTTTATTAGATAGTAAAGCTGAGATATGAAAGGGGAGAGGGAGGGGGGGGGGATGACATGCAGGAAAACCGTCACAGGTCGGACTCGAACCCTGGACCTTCTGCCTCGTGGAATAAACCTCTGATTATGTGCGCCCGCTCTACCAACTGAGCTAACCAACCACAGTATTGCAAATTTTTGTTTCCATTTCAATTTTTTTTTTTTTAAATTACATTTATGGGTCACTTCTTTCAACATTTTTTTTTTTTTTTTTTTTTTTCCAATGTCTTTGTCCCACACACACACACTCTTTCTACTCTCAGAAGCATTTCATATGATTTCTCTGTTAAGTTTTAAATATGTTTCTGTTTTGAAGTTAACCCAATGTACTGAATCCAATGCATATACAGTACCAGTCAAAAGTTTGGACACACTTTCTCAATGGAAAAATGTGTGTCCAAACCTTTGACTTGTAATGTATAAAAATTGTGTTTAAAGGAAGAACACACGCAGCTGAACTCCAATATAAAGTCACACACATATTTCATATGCACACTATACACTGTCTTCAGACATAAATGGGGCAGGTTTTTACTACAGAGAGAGTTTGAAAGCTCGGGGGAATATGTTTTCAGATCGTGTCTATTTATTTTTAAATGCAATGCACTCACAGCTGCACGCAGCTACAGCTAACTGTGGGAACCCACGTAACGTGGCGTAAGAACAGGACTGCAGATTTTCTTTTGCTGCAGTATCAAAGTACTCATTTCTTTTGCACAAACTGGTGGAGTTCAAATACACGTTTTGTTTGCGGAAATCCTTTCAGGCAATCACACAGGAAATGGGTGTGACATGGGGTTGCGCAACACACACATTCAGAGTTGCACGCACGCACGCATGCACATGCACACTGTTGTTTCCTCCTCTCTTTTTGTTTGTTCAGGATGAGGAAAAAACATTTTCATTATCCCACTAAGCGTCCTTCACCTGTGGTTGCTAGGCAGCGTCTGAAATCATACTGAAAATAGAACCCTAATAGCAACGGTGTGAAGTGTGTGTGTGTGTGTGTGTGTGTGTGTGTGTGTGTCGGAAGGGGTTGCATAACTGCTGTCTCGGCCGGTGCTGGTTCTCGTCTGACAGACCCACCGTTTGGCCTTCTGGAGACAGACACACACACACACACACACTGTAACTGCTCATCATTATCAAGATGCCCCCCCCCCTCCCCCCTGAGATGTACTGTATCTCCATTGAATTGCCTTTATAGTTAATTATTCAAAACAAGCTTCCTCCTCCTCTTCTTCATTCTTCTCCTCCTGCTCTGAAAGATTCATCAAGCCATTTGCTAAACATCTCCTTTTCAGAAGCGTACAGGGCTGCCATCCAACTGTCTTCTCTCTCTCTCTCTCTCTCTCTCTCTCTCTCTCTCTCCTTCCTTCTCAGCTTTGTTTTCATATCTCCTTCCCAGAGTCAGAGGGGCAGGAATAAAGCACTCAGATGTCAGCCTGGTATTATTTTTTGATTTTTATTTGTGGAAGCTGATTAGGTGTCTGTGTTTTTTGTTGTTGTTGAGATACCTACCTGACCTCTTCTGCTCGTGCTTCTCATTTTTTTCTCTCTTTTCCTCCCTCCAGTCATTTAGAATTTCCCTACAAGGCTCGGTTTTAATTTCTCCCCCCCAACAGCAGTCTTTTCTTTCTCCCCCGTCTCATCTCTTCCCTTCTCCTCTGCCTCCAGTTTCTCTCTCTTTCCGACATCTTTCTCTCTCTGCCTCCTCCTCTCTTAATCGCTGTCACTTTGTCCTCTTTCTCTACCTCCTCCTTTCTTTTCCCTTCTGTCGCTTCCCTCACTTTCTCTCCCTCCTCTTGATCTCACTTCCAGCTTAATCTTTCCTCCCTCCTCTCGCTCTCTCCCCGAGTGTGTGCGCGCTCGTCTGTTTGTGTACTTATCTGTGCACATGTGTAGATATCCGCCGAGTCAGAGGCCCACCAGAGAAGCCGGGAAGCTTTACATAACAAATGTCCTCTTGACTTGGAAGTGTCATTGATTTGGATAAGGGCGGCTTTTGGCCACTGCCTAAAGACCCCACCTCCCCTCCCCAGGCCTCCCTTCATAGCACTAATGCTCAGATGAAGGGATGGAGGAGGAGAAAAGGAGGGTGCCGATGAAGGGCAAAACAATAGAGAAGAATGGGAGAGATGGAAAAGGGCAAAGAAGAAGGACGGAGAGG
The DNA here is from genome assembly GCF_031162955.1 of Sander vitreus. Taxonomy (NCBI): domain Eukaryota; kingdom Metazoa; phylum Chordata; class Actinopteri; order Perciformes; family Percidae; genus Sander; species Sander vitreus. The sequence continues at coordinate 27,695,131 of NC_135865.1, forward strand.
CGTTCAACAGGGAGGGGTCGGGCAAAGTCAGACGAGAAGCAGAGGAGAGGAGGTGCAGCGCTTAGAGGTAGGGCTGCACAATTAATCGCAATTGTATCAAAATCGAAATTTTGGACTAGTGCAATATCCAAATCGCAGGGAGACGCAATATAGAGACGCCCCGGCCTACAAATCCTATCTTACAGACTAAAGAGAAAATATTTCTTTGGTACAGATCCTCGCAAAAATGACACTATAATCATTTTGATTTCTTTCAATGTTAATAATTTTCCATGAAAATGAGAACAATGATACAAAAACGATCATTCCCTCCAATATCGTGAATCATATCGCAATCCCAATATCAGTCAAAATAATCGCAATTAGATATTTTCCTCACATCGCGCAGCCCTACTAAGAGGGGACAAACCGGAGGGATTCAGGAGGAGAAAAGAGGAATGAAAGGAGGGAAATGGAGCACAGACAGACCGACAGAGAGAGAGAAGAGGGAGAGGTGGAGCTGTCCTGTCTGTTCAGGTGGGTTTGCTTCGTCCTCTGGTGTCACAGTAGTTTAATTTATGTGCAGTGTGTTGCAGGAGGGCGTTATCGGCTGTTAGAAACGTGTCGGCACAGGCTAATGGATTCTCAATAGATACGCACACATCGGCCCTTTCAGACAAGCACATATGTACATATGTGCTGGCAATTCACTACGCTGCTCTCATGCCTGTATTAGGGCCGCAACTAACGATTATTTTCGTTCAGAAAAATGTGAAAAATGTTGATTGGGGTTTCTCAAAAAGCCCGAGATGACGTCCTCAAATGTCTTGTTTTGACCACAACTCAAACATATTCAGTTTACTGTCACAGAGGAGAGAAGAAACTAGAAGATATTCACATTTAAGAAGCTGGAATCAGAGAATTCTAACTTTTTTTTTTTTTAATGACTCAAACCGATGAATCGATTATCAAAATAGTTGCCGATTAATTTAGTTGACAACTAATCAATTAATCTTTGCAGCTCTAGTCTGAATAAGCACCCGAGTCACTTTTATATGTAACTGGTGATAGCAGTGTCGGGTGTTTCCGTGTCACTTTCGATGAGCCTGAATGAAGAGTGAAAACTGCAGAAGGCCAAGATAAAACGTGCACACGGAGAAAGAGATTGAATGCACGACTCATTCTATTAAAAATCACTTTAATTAATCTATCATCTCGATCATCTCTCATGCACAAAGAAAAGAGTCATTTTAACAAACTATAAAAACGCAGTGAAAGAGCCAATCAAGAAGAGTCTTCTCAGATCAGTGTTTAAAAACTATTCTTCACTTTGGGGTGAAGACAAGAGATACATTTTATTAATTAACGCTTCAACTGCAAAATGAGTTTTCAAGTCCATCAGCGATGCAGCCTGAAAGAGGACCGTCTTCATCCCTGCTATCACAATAGTTTTAACTGGCGCTCTCTCTCTCTCGTCTCCTCCTCCTTGCGTATAGCAATATCGCTCGAGCTTTGTGACTCTTTCTGTAAATGTCATGTCTGACTGAAGCTGTAAAGCTGGGCAGACATTGAGTGTTTTTATTGATCCTGTATGTCGTGTTACAGTAACTCACATTAAATGTCTTAATCTGCCTGTCTGCACTGCCAGGCAGTTTTGTTTATTCGAACAAAGGCGACCACATCCTCAACAATGTCGACTCAAAAGGAGAGAGTGGCTTTGAGCAACTCTACGATGAGTGGAAGTAAACTATTGAGCCAAGATACAATACGTCTGTCTGTTCTACAGTAAAGTTCAGTTTTAAGATTACATGACTCCTCCAGTAATGTTAACACAAGCTCACTACAGACAGCAGCAATGAAGAGAATAAGACCGTAGAACTTCTCAAACTGAAAGACGGCCGACCAAAATGTCTGACTGGAAATCCAACCGATTGCCCGAAAGATGATTAATCAGGTGTTAGTGAGATTATACTGCAAGTCAAACGACAACTAACCTGGCAGACATTCGTCCCGTTAGGGTGACCAAATCTGGGCTAAAATCAGGCCGAATCTATACGGTGTCTATCCCGGTTTAGGGAACATTACCGAAAAAGACACCAATGTCTGAATGACAAAAATCCATCTATTTCATAGACAGTTGAAGCCAAAAAATGTTGTGTATTCAGTGTCTCATGTGTCCATGCTCACACACTAATTTCAGGCACTCCAAGCACTTTGTGTGTGTGTGTGTGTGTGTGTGTGTGTGAGCTTGTTTGTATGTCTGAAGGGAATCAGGCAAGGTGAAGCAAAAAGCCTTGTTGAAAGCCATCAGAGATTCTCTTCATTATATAAGGTCAGACAGGCAGAGAGCCAGGGACTAGCAGAGCCTGGTAATGGTGTGTGTGTGTGTGTGTGTTTGTGTGAGCCTGTGGTGCAAAGGCTTTGATTGAAATGTCCCAATCAACTCTGAGGTCCTTCACAATCATCTACAGTACAATCATGTACAGGACACAGCAGGAGGCCAAAGCACAAGACATGAGTCCAGGTTACTGCAAGGAGCTCAGTTAGAGCTATAGTGCTATTTTATACTAATGGACATCCATTACATTCAAGCCATTGCCAAATGAGTTGATACAAAGCTAATTAAGCCCAATCAGCTCCACAAAACTCTCTCTTTATTTCTCAGCATGGCTGTGTTTACTAAATGGTGCCATCCGATGACTTTTGCACGCAGAAGCTCAAACTGAATAATAAAAGAAGGTTGTATTACATTTATTGTTTGGGGTTTAACCACACTAACACCCTAGCCCATTATTTTGTCTCACAACTTAGACCTTTTTTCTTTCTATCAGTTACACTGTGATAACGTTGTACTCAGCAAGATAATCACTGTAATCTTTGCTGTCTAAAATCTATGTCCCAAAGTAGAGATGTTCCGAAGTAGTTTGTTCTTTTTCCGTTATAACTGACTGTCAAACTGCATAATAAAAGAAAGTTCTGGGGCATTCATGTTTCACAAAGAGTTTAACCTGAGCCAGACCGACAACAAAGATAGAAGTCATATCACATCCATACAGGGATAGTAGTATACAGTTGTTAAAACATAATAAAATATATGACACACTGGTATCGGATCGGTACTCTGTATCGGCCGATACGCAAGTTCAGGTATCAGAATTGGTATCGGGAAGCAAAAAATGGTATCGGGCCATCTCTATCCCAAAGACAACTGTAAGAAAGAAACCTAAACCGAAATAAGACCTGTTTGACTGATTTGTTTTTTTTTATTCTCTCTTTTTTTATTCTCTCTTTGTACAATTACACTCTTCAGTAACTCACCATTACTTCCCCTTTTATACGCACAGACAACAAGAATCAAGTCTTTATTTGGTTTTGTTCTGTTTTCAATTTTCCAGAGTGAAAGGGACACACACACACACACACACACACACACGTTTGCACGCACGCACGCACACACACACATTAATCACAGATCACTCGAGGTTCAGGTCACTGCAGAGATGTAGAGCTTTGTAAAATGTAACAGCCCCGAATGTTACAGCTTATTGCACTTGTTGTGAGTGATTTGACGAAGATAACTGCAGTGCATTTATACTGATCTAAATCAGACAGACCGTTGCAGCGGTTCGCCGCGCAGCACAGAAACCATGCTGTGCAGAAGTGACAAACAATTCCACACAGACGCACTGTAGGAAGGTAAGAAGGGTTATAAGTTATAACACCTTTTATGGGATGACTCAACCAATTACAGTCAGTGTGTCTACACTGAAATACCACACACACACACACACACACACACACTGCCACCCACACACTTGACCACACTTGACACTTTCAGTCACCGATCTCAATTAATCATCATGGTTTCTTTCGATTCCCTCTTTTTCTATTCTCTACGACTCTTTCTGCTCCTCCACACTGACTCTCAGCACACTCTGTCCGTCTCCTCTTTCAATAAGCTTCATCAGTGCTCAGTGTCTGTGTGCAATTTAGCATGAGAGAAGGTACATCAGGCTGAAAGACAGACAGAGACACACACACACACACACACACACACACACACACACACACACACACACACACACACAAAAGGCAAAAGTGCAGCAGCATCTTCAGACTTTTGTGACAGGCTATTTTCATCTTTTGGAGGTTTTTGTGGCTCCTCTGTGACGCTGGAGTTGCTATTGTTGGGTATCGTTTGAAAAATGTTCCATACCGGTACCGATACCAATGTCGTGACTTTGATATCAGTAGAAACAATACTTTTTTCGATACCAATTTTATAAAACAATAAGAAATTACAACATTACGGCACAAATCCTTTCAAGTATTTTTCAGCTCTTACTCTCTGTGTAACTTATAGTTTTTCCTGTGCGTCTCTACGACGTGTAACGTTAGACAGCCAATCACAAACATTATTAGAGCTTGGTAGAAGCCATGCTGCATGCTGATTGGCTCACTTACGCTGATGAGATGTACTCCTTAAGCCCAGTTCAGACCAAAGATCGTCTAAATATGAATGTGGATAACGTTAGTGGTATTGAGACGCTTGCTACAGTTGCATTTCTAGTGATGAATCGGCGAAAAAATGTTTTCTTTCTCTGATTCACGGCTTTGTTTGTACGCCGCTGGGCGCTCTCTCTTCAGTCTCGCGCGACCATATAACCTTACCGTGCTATCGGGCGGTCGTTGAGGCTCTGTCTAAAACTCTGCCATTTCTACCAGCATTTTGTAACATAAAATATAAAATGGATTATGGATCATTTTATTTCTATAGTTTAACGCTGACTTTACCGGCTGACTTCTCTATTGGCTGTTGAAACAGGTGACTGTCTCTTACGTTCTAAAACAAGCCTCTGCAACTTGAACAGCTGAGTCGCAGCGACACCATCAGCTGGTTTGAGTTGAGCTGAGACGGGTCGGTTCAGAACGCTGCAACTTTTCCCCGCGACGTTCTAAGACGGTTTCGTCTCGTCGCAAATCTTTGGTCTGAACTGGGCTTTAAGTATTGAAATTAGGTGTTGAATGACGAGGCATTTTTCGATACTCAGTACTTTAGAGGCAATTCGATCTGTGCCTAAAAAGTATTGAATTCAGTACCCAGCCCTAGTTGGCTGTCTTGTTTTGTGTTAAAGCATAAACTGAGTGCCTGTTGCTCTGTAGTTCCTCTAAGTGTTCATATTGTGCTTTTTTACCTTTTACCTAGGTACTGTCAGGGCACGCCCTCATACTCTGCTTCTGACTGGCTAGTAGTCCTTACCTAGGTACTGTCAGGGCACGCCCTCATACTCTGCTTCTGACTGGCTAGTAGTCCTTACCTAGGTACTGTCAGGGCACGCCCTCATACTCTGCTTCTGACTGGCTAGTAGTCCTTAACTAGCTACTGTCAGGGCACGCCCTCATACTCTGCTTCTGACTGGCTAGTAGTCCTTACCTAGGTACTGTCAGGGCACGCCCTCATACTCTGCTTCTGACTGGCTAGTAGTCCTTAAATATAGTGTTTTTTGAAAATTAAACCATATAAACCTATTCTGATATAACCTCTAAATACAATTATGAACCTGAAAATGAGCATAATATGAGCACTTTAAGTCCCAAACTGCATCTGCAACTGCAACCTGTGTTAACAAACCATCTGGCGCGTCAGGTTATCGTGTCTGTGGAATCCTCCACAAAAGTAGCAAAAGGTTATCAGACAAGTGTATCTATAACTACATAATATTGTCAGTTAATAAGACTTTTTTTAATGATTTAAAATTAAGCGTAAATGTGGTTGATATGTGCCGAGCCCTGACTGCCTCTGTGTGTTCTGTGCAGTTCTGCTGACTGTGATGCACAGCGGCTCGTCGTCTGCTGTGGATTAGTGGCTCTAAGACTGTGGATGTGGTAATCTATTGTGGTAATCTTCTGCCAATGTGCTAAGGGATTATTAGCCAGATCATGGGATCAGATTGGAACTGGATTTATGCAACTGCCAGGTGTCGGACTGTTGTGTTCAGCAGTCTGAGTCTGTGTGTGTGTGTGTGTGTGTGTGTGTGTGAGAGAGGCACAAGGTTAATAAGTTGTATAAACAAGTTTGTCAATGGATGGAAACATCAAGGCAGGGTGCAGGCACAGTGGAGGTGTTGATGAATGATCGGGTGTGTACAGGATTGTGAGTTTTCGTCACAGCTCTAAATTGATTTTTTACATTAACGTTCCATTGGCTTATTCAGTTCATTTCAGCACAGTCAGTATCTATGTATCAGTATCTGTGCTACAGTTGATGAAGGTCACTGTCGGAATAAAGTCGCCTGTCTTTTACAGTTTGTGCATCTCCTCATTAAAGAGCTGATGTGCAGGGATGTATACACGTGAGTGTTTTTGGTAACACTTTATTTGAAGGTATCTACATAAGAGTGACATGACACTGTCATGACACATGAACTCTAACCCTAACTTGTCATGACAAAACCGAATGACACATACTGACAGAAGCGTTATGTCATCAACGTTTGTGACTTGTTTATAATGTTTATGACACGTTCATGACAGTGTCATGTCACTCTTATGTCGATACCTTCAAGTAAAGTGTAACTGTGTCTTGTATTGCAAAGCCATTAGGGATAAAGAAGAAACAAGTTAGGCCACCAGGAAATATCATATACAATAATGCAGTTTTTCTTTGGCGATTAGATTTAGTCCGTTTCCATTACAGAAAACAGTCCTCTTCTAGTTTGGTTTTAGTTGTTCTGGAATATTATAGTTTCAGATAACATTTTTGACAGATGAATCGACTATGAAAAAAATTGTTAGTTGCAGCCCTAACAATAATATTAATACGTTTATTTAATATTGCACCTTTTACAGAGCAAAGTCACAAAGTGCCTCACAAAAATAAAAATGCTAAGACTCACAATATTCTGTCTTTCTCTTGGTGCACGTACTTTCATGCTGAAGAGTGTAGAGCGCGCTGCTGTAAACACTTGTGCATGCTTGTTACAAGGACCTATTGTTGTGTATCCATTTATTCTGCCTTTGCTCTCGGTGTTCCCACTTGTTGCATCTCAGTCCTCTTTTCATCTCCCACCTCTCATCTATTCTTTCATTCAGTTTGCATTCAGTGTTTTTTAGATTTTTATTTCTGCGTGCTAATTTCCAAGATATTTTGCTCTGCTTTCCACCCAAGAACATCCTATCATTTGTCTCATCTGACCTTTCTTTGCATCTCGTCTCTTTTTTTCCCCCCTCTAGCTTTTGCTCCCATTTCTCTTCATGATCTCTCCATCTGTGGCGAGATTTTTTTCCTTTCCCTGGCAGGAGAGGGAGAGAGAGAGAGGGGGAGAGGAGAGGGAGAGAGGGAGAGAGAGGGAGAGAGGAGAGAGAGAGAGAGAGAGAGAGAGAGAGAGAGAGAGAGAGAGAGAGAGAGAGAGACATAGTTTCCTGGACGGCATCGTGTCTCATGACCTGAGATGTCAGTTGAAATATGCACAACGCGCACACACACACTGTCAAATTTTCCAAATGTCCACGCTGCCCCAAAGCATCACTGACACGGCCAGAGAGAAGGACACATGGCCGCCCCCGCCCGGCCCTGTCCACCTAAATACCCGATGACCTGCTTTCTCTAAGCTCGTCTGTCAGCCTTCTTGCTGACCACATTAATAAAAAAAAGACATTTTGTGGGACAGTTATGTGAACCAACAAAGACAAAAGCAAACTCCTCTATTGGAAACTCTGACCTTGCTGCCTCTCTGTGGCTGCCCGCGTGCTGGGAGTTGTGGGAATATTGGAATTGGAAATCAATACGAGTTTGTGGAGTGAATGGGATGAGGCAACGATTTTCAGATCTTTCTCTCGCTCTTCCTCGCTCCCCACCGTCCCTCTCTCTGAGGCAATCACTGTGTGTTGTTTACCGGGCTCTTCTGTTTCTTTGGCCACAGAAGCACGCTCAGTGTCTGGATTTAAACTTAGATTCACCTGTTTGTGTAAAACAGGTCCAACTTATGTGTTGCTTTCCAAAGCTTTCGAGCACTTCCCGTGGTCTTCCTCTGCGGATGTTTTCCAAACTTTAAGAGCACCTCCACTCCATATCTTTATAATGGAGCTAACCGGAGCTAACCGCTAACCGCGCTTTCAGTTCCCGTTCTCCGTGCCTGTATGCATTAACTGTATTTATGGACTCGAGCCCGAATAAAACCCGACATTGGCTGTAAAAGTTTTAAACTACAACTCTGAGTTTGAATGCCATAAATCTGCTTAGATGAGCAGGGGCATAGCATAAAATTCTGGGCCCTGTAGAAAGGCATTTTCTATGGGCCCCTCCCCACCTCCACAGCTATTCATTCTAGCATCTTTTTGGGCCCTGGGTACTCCCCTTTCCCCCCCCCAGTCTGACGCCCCTGAGATCTTAACCCTCTGAGGACGAAAGACGATGTTTGACAAAACTCCTACTCAAAAAGCAATATTACATAATTTCATTTCAGACATTTATTTACTATTGTAATCATATATATATATATATATATATTTTATATATATATTATATATATATATATATATCCCTAAAGACTTTGGTCAACTCATTTCAAGCACCAAAACAATTTGTACAACACATCATAAGTTAAGGTTTGTTTTCAAAAAAAGATTTTAGGAATGTCAAAAAGCCAACGTCAACGTTTCAGCTTTCCTAATTTTTGTAATGAAGGCATTAAGATCAATTTCAAAAAGATAATTTTTTATTCCTCTTTTTAGTCAACTTTAGCATGGGTCTATTCACTTATGCTGAGCGCTGTAATATCCAGTAGGATGATGAGGAAGAGAATGGAAGAGGGGAATATGAGAACACACACAAAAGGGAGAGCAACATACTTATTTTAACCCAAAACATGATCTTTTTTTAAACCTAATCAAGTGGTTTTGTTTCAATTCAACCACGTGTTTAAAATGGCAGCCAAAAAGTGCACGTCACTGGTACTCTCCAGCGGTCATATATATATATAATTGATTGATTGATTTTTCTTTATTTCCCTGTCATGCACACACAGCGCCCAACCCTCATGGGTTTATTAGACACCGCAATGTCAGTTGCAGTGTTCAAACATTTCATTACATTTCCCAAAATTATAGGTTATTCTACAGCTCGTTCTTAAACGAAGTATTCTGTCTTCTCTCCCAAGCTTGACGAATAAAATCTGCTACAAAAAAGGTTCCTTTCTCGAAACACAACTCAAATTCCTCATACTCATCCAGACAGAAAAAAGTATTGTGTTCCAGGTCTTAAATCATTTTAAACAGATCTTCATTTTTCTACGCCCATGTAACGCTACCTCTAATGCTCTTTTTTTTATTCCGTGGTGTTGTAGTTCTTTCTGTCGCTAGTCCTAATATAACTTTGCTGTATTACGACTACAAATGAGACCAACATGCAACTTGTGCAGCCAATCAGCTTTTGTGTGATTGGTGTGATTCTCTTTCGTCTTGTACCACAGACATAAAACACATTTTATTGTTTGTTGTTATTGCTTTGAGGAAGTGCAAGTTAAGCAATACTTGGCTTGAAAAAACTGAATTTAGGGCTTAGTCGATGTTGTGATTCATTCATAATGGTCTTAAAAAGGTCTTACATTTGACTTGGTGAAACCTGCAGAAACTCTGCATATAATGTTTAAGGAGTCATTGGCAAACGACCTATTCTGTCGTTTAGGTTAGGAGATTGTGTCGGGTCTGTCTCAGGTTCTCCTGCCTGTTCCCTAAAGTCTCACCTACAACCTACATCCAACCGTCAGAGTCTCAGGAAACCAAGCCTGCGAGGGCCTGCGAGGGCTCACATCCACCCTGTGTGTTTACAGGACTTGGTGACAAATATTTAAAGCTTGACATTTAGCTCCTTGATGATCAGTTAATCATTGGACCTTATGTCCCCACAGTGGGAGCTCCAGCTGCACGTGTTGGCTCCTGGGGCATTTTGAAAGGAGGCTTAATATTCTCGTCATAAAGTATCACACGCAGTCTCAATGCTGTTTTATCATTTAATTGGATTTCTGTGAACGTGTGTGTGTGTTTGTGTGCGTGTGTTTGTGTGTGCGTGTGTGGACATAGTGGACCTTGTTTATTCCTATTCTGTGGACAGTAGATCAGCTGTGAGCGACAGCAGGTTTTCACATGCAGAGCCTAGGCAAGTTTTCTAGAGCTAGTATTTTTTCCTGACATTTTTGTTGTTTATTTCGATGTTTTTGTCGCTTATTCCGATGTGTTTTTTTAAAAAGTTGTCACTTTTTGTGCCTTTTTTGTCCCTTTTCTTTGACGTTTGTCGCTTTTTGCCAACATTTTTCACCCCCTTTTTTTCCGTTTCCGTTTTTGTCGCTTAGTTAAACTTTTTTTGGTGGTTTTTCTTTTTCGACAATCTTGTTGCTTTTTCCAACTTTTTCGTCCCTTTTCTTCTACGTACGGCGCTTTTTTCTGACGTTTGTGGCGTTTCTTTCTTATTATCGTTAACTTTTCTTTCCTTATTTGGACTGCTGGAGCCCCTAACATTTGCCTATACTGTCTATGCCACGGGCCGGCCCTGCTCACATGGATCTCCTTGGAGGCACAACAGCTTGTAAAACTATGAATCACTGTGTACATTTGCTTATCGCATACAAACGATATTAACAATGATTAAACGTTCAGTTTGTAACCACAGACTGTTGATGTTGAAGCTGCGCGAGGCAGATCTGCTGTCAGTCTGTAATCCTGGTTTTCCAGCCCGAGCTCAGGTTGCCCTCGATGCCTTCATGTGCATTGATGATGATGATGATGATGATGATGGTGATGTCAGGTTACTGCTGTATGTCTGTTTGCCATTCACACACTCAACAGATCCAATCACACAAACACAGACACGCAATATTTGGTTTCACAGCTTTTTCAAACTAGGTATAGCTTTTCGTAGTTGGCACAACACATGTAGGTGTTTGTATCACCTCCAATTCATCTTCAGTGTTTATTTTTTCCGTGTTCAAGGCTTTTTTTCTGGGGTTCATCACTAGTTTGATTTTTAGGTATCCTGTTCCTTTATTTATAAATTGGTTAGATGGCTTCCAGATTTTCTCATATACCGCCAATTTGTTTTTTAATATATATGCTATTCTTTCCATGGACATACGTTGCACCATATTCTTGATCCAAGCACCAATTGTATGTGCCTCCATTTTCTTCCAGATGAGAGCTATAGTCCTTTTTGCCTGTAGTATAGCAAAATCAGTACATTTATATTCTTGGGGTTTCAGATTTAGGTCTGTTGGATATAGGTGCAGCAAAACCATCTTGGGGTCAAGTGTTCAAGGCTTTTTTAACTCTGAAGCCATTTCACTTATTGAGCGGAAGCAGCTACATCAATACAGTATATCTGTATCCGTACAAACACTGACTGATAGAGGTAACGGGAAATGTCTGCACACAGGAGCCGTGGCCGACGCTCTGAACTCAGCGCCACATATAATTACTGCTGTCATTTCAGCCAAGAGCATCGCAGCTCGTTACAAATCAGTGAAGAGCTGGTATCAGTACAAATCCCATGCTGCAGCGCTAATGAAAGTTAACTTAACATTGACATTTGCTCAGCAAGCGGAGAACGAGCTGCCAATCAATCTGTCACTAGCTGGAGATAACCAGAGGCAGAAAGCAGGGTTACAAAATAGAGTGTGTGTGTGTACCGTTAAACTAAGATTTGTAACTCTGTCTCCATTTGTGAAAAAAGCAATGTTTTTCTTCACTGTTTGTTCTGTAAAATGTCAGCGATTTCCAACTTCGTCATAATTTCCCCAGACATCAAATTTACATAACGAAGTCCCAAACGCAAAAATAATGAGGGCCTCTCACCTCTTTGAATATGTATTTAAGGGAGAATCATGCAAATAATAAGAGGAGACATGTTAACAGAGGAGGATTCTGTATTGTGCTGGATTTACTGATGTCACCGTGTCAATTTTGGGTGAAGAATTCCTCTCAAAAGAAGGCATAAACAGTGTGCGTGGGCTTTATAAGACTGCAAAGGGAGAAAAAAAGGTCATCAAATATAGTCTTATATGCAATAAAACTAAAACCTGACTTTTACAGTTTTTCTCAATCGCTTTGGCACAATCGTCAAATGACTATTAAACTTTGTCAAACTATATGACTATTTACATGAACATTAGGCCAGTTGTTCACATGGATATAGTCATTTATAGTTGCTTTGGCACAAAATGCATTGAGGGAGCCTTATAGGTCAAAATAGTTAGCATTCATTTGCTATTAAATCATATTACTCTCAAATGCAACTATACACATGTTCAATGTATAAATCCCTACATGCAAAATAGCGCAACCAACAATCACAATAACCTGTCACACATTAGATACATAATAGGTATGTGGTATTGTCGTAAAAGTTGTCAGATGGATAGACTTTGGCTAGATTCGGAACAATTTACTATTATTTCCTCACAATGTAGAGCAACCAAACACAAGCACTGCGTCATGCTTTGTTGCATTGCAAGGGAGGATATCGGGTCTGATGACGATGAAATGTTGTGGCCAGACAGAGAGGAGAGATTAGATGACCTTTGAGGTTGATACATTTGTAGCATATTTACAGTTCCTGATAATGTTGCTGTTTTAACAGATATCTCAGTTGGTAGAGCAGGTGCCCATATATAGAGGTTTACTGCTGATTTGTCATTCCCCCTGTTTCTCCCCTTTCATTTCTTCAGCTGTCCTGTCATTAAAGGCCTAAAAATGTCCCAAAAAAAAATCTTCAAAAAAAAAAATATATATGTTGCTGTATATCTTTTGTATGTACAAGCTTCCTTATAGTGTGTGCCATGGCTGACATCAATACTAGTCAGCTGCCTAAATACACAATGTTAGCAACTGGACAATATGACATAGTGGGTATATAGAGTATACTGTCATTTGACAAGATGTCTTTGACATGACATGACATATGACTGTTTTGGTCTAAGCAATGATAAAGGAACATTTTGTTTTGATGGCAATGATGTATTCATTAACCGGAATTAATTATTTTGATGGAGTAATCACCTTTTGCAGGTCACATCGAATGGTATGCTGAATGTACCACGTGGTGTGAGGATTGTACTTCAAATTTTTGTACAACTGTAAGGTTGTTTCAGTAAATGTGCCAAATCGGTTGAGAAAAACGGTAAACTTGTTGCAGATTGCCTGCTCAGCTCAGGGTCCAGAACCAGAGGAACCAAAATGATTGGTTGTTTCCAGACACTGAGAACCTCCTTCTTTCTCTGAATAACATTTCAAAAACTCTTAAATGTTAATGGTGATTGTTTTCTAGTTTCACACCGTGCAGTTTTGAGGAAACAAATGTTCTCGAAATATATATGAAAAGTTCCTCTTCTCTTCTCGCGCCTCTGCATGCACGGAGCTTTTCATCACCGCTTATGACAAACTTTTCCTGCGAGCCAGCTCACCAGGCTTAATAAGGATGTGATGATCAGGAAGACAATTAGAAAGTAACAGCCCCAGAAATATCCAAATCCAAGCCAAGAATGTTAAGGATACAGTATTAAAACATTGGCATAGTTTCCACAGAAGTCCTTCTTTTGTACATTTAAAGATTGACCCTAAGTGTGGAAACTGCCAGCGTACCAACTACGGCTGTATCGAACATTTCGAAGCTTCATTCATAGCGTTGACGTTCAAATTCTAAAGCAACATTCAAATGCAGGTTTTTTTGGTCATTCTGTTTAAAGACAGTTTTTCTGCACAACTGCACATAAAGATCAGGCTCCACTGATATTATTAAAATCATACTATTTGTAGTTACATGTCAGACACTTCTTGTTTTGACTTCTTGACCATTTGGTTTTAACCTCAAAACTCTAAGTTGTGTATGAAACAGATTTTCTTTAAAATAATTTGTTTTGTGTCGAAAATTGTGTGTGTGTTTTGGGAGACAGAGAGGAGACAAAGGCTTATCTTACCTTTATATTATCCTTTTTAGACTGTTCCTTGTGTCTGATTGTTCGTCTGTTCCCCTTGACATGTCGAAACACTTCTTCTTGTTTTGACCTCTTGGCCCTCTGTCTTTGTCTTTTCCCAGGATCCCTCAGTGCAGAAGGTGGGGGGAGGCAGGAAGAAGACTGTGTCCTTCAGCAGCATGCCCTCTGAGAAAAAGGTAAATTATTATCATAGAATGACATAATCATAATAATACTAAAACCTTTTGTTGTACTTTTGTAATAGTTGATTTTCCATCCCAGGTGAGCAGTGCAGCGGACTGTTTGGCGTTCATGCAGGGCGGCTGTGAACTGAAGAAGATTCGTCCCAATTCCAGAGTTTACTGTCGTTTCTTCATGCTGGACCCCGACCTCAGCTGCTTACGCTGGGAGCCGTCCAAGAAGGACACGGACCGGGCTCGGCTGGACGTCTCCGGCATCAGAGAGGTCCGCACCGGGAAGAGCACCGAGACGTTCCTGCATAACGGCCCTCTCTCCGAGCACCTGGCCGAGGAAGCAGCCTTCTCCATCATACACGGAGATGACTACCAGGTAATAATAATAATAATAATCATCTTTATTTATAGAGCACTTTTCAAAATCCACATTACAAAGTGCTTCACAAAACGGCAAAATAAATAAGGGCCAGTCATAAAAACATCAGGTTTTTTTATTTGGTGTATAAAAACCTGTACGGTGTAGGTATGACTAGAAAAACCATTTTTAAAAAGCAATAAAAGACAATTCAAAGGAGGTTCAAGCTCAAATAAAATCAGGAAACGCTCTCCGATCTCCAAAAGTATGTTTTAAGAAGGGATGTAAAAGTAGTGCTGGGTATCGTTCCAAAATATTTGATACAGGTACTGATACCAATATCGTAACTTTGATACCGGTTCCTAAATAGCTACTTTTTTTATACTAATTTTATAAAACAAAAAGAAATTACAACATTACACATCAGGGCACAAATCTTTTTATTTATGTTTCAGCTCTGCGTAACGTTTTTCCTGTGCGTCTCTACGACGTGTAACGTTAGACAGCCAATCACAGACATTATTAGATCTTGTTAGAAGCATGCTGCGTGCTGATTGGCTCACTGTCGCTGATTACATTTACTGCTGAGGGGTTAAAAGTGGGTACTGAATGACGAGGCGTTTTTCGATACTACTTAAAAGAGACAGCTGACTCAGCTGAGCTGATATCGTCGGGCAGATCGTTCCAGAGCCTCGGGGGGCCCAACTGGAAACACTCCCCTTTAGTTTTCAGCCGGGCCTCTGGAACAGACAAAAGACCTCTGCCTGAGGATCTCAAGGTACGTATCTGCGTGTACGGTACCAGGAGTTCAGAGATATATGAGGCTGCGAGGCCATGAAAACCATGTTACTTGTGGCCAGGTAAGCTCAGTTGGTAGAGCAGGCGCACATATATATATAGAGGTGTATGCCTCGATGCAGAAGGTCCAAGGTTCGAGTCCGACCTGTGATGATTTTCCTGCATGTCATCCCCCTCTCTCTCCCCTTTCATATCTAGCTGTTCTTTCCATTAAAGGCTGAAATGCCCCCAAAAAAACATGTTCCCATTAGAGCTGTAACATTTCCCAATGTGCACAATTTGTCTCAGAAATAATTACGATTAACAATATAATTGTCTCTTTCAGTCAAAAATATTTTGTGATTTATTACTTCTTCAAACAAATTCAAGTTTTGAATGAATCCCAGGACACATCTTTCCATAATGTTAGGCCTACACATAACTTACACCAAAGCAGGAAGATGGCGCCAGTGTGTGAGGCGGGCCGTCAGCTGCTCCGACTGTTGTGTGTGTGTTTCTGTTGCTTCTAACACTTGTTGCACATACCGTCAACACTCTGATGGTGTATGATCGCCAAACGCTGCTAGATCTGAGAACCTCCGCCAAAAACCTTGTCAACTTTGATTGTTATGGACAAAAAACTCTGCCTCTCTTCCTGTCGGACATCCCGACATACCTCTGCCGCACTGCAGCGCCACTCCCGCGGCGAAAGTAGCACCGCCGCCGGGGTAAGCGTGGTGGCTGTCTCGTGAGGCTGAGGGCTGGGTTGGTACATCGTGATCGGGGTGGATGTGGAGCGGGGCCTCGCCTTTGTGCCTCTCGATGTTCGCTGGACCCATTCGCTGCCTGGTTGGTGCCGGTGGCGGTAGGGCTGCAAAATTAATTGTGATAATGATTTTTGGCTTCCCACGATCAAATTCACTTTTTTTTTTCCAAAGCTCCGTAAACCACTCTCTTAACACGTGCCTCCATGAGCCAATCAGAGTTGTTCCCTGCACCGCGCAGCTTAGTTCAGATGTAGACCGTCACAGAGGACAGAGGACAGAGTAACGTGAGGAACATTCCACAAGAGATAGCAGTCAGTCATAAGTCGTCACGAGGTTTACCAGTTTACCAGTAAACCCAACATTGTGTCCCGTCTGTGTTGTTTTTCCAGACAACAGCAGTGACCAGTGCTAGTTTGTGTCTTTTAGCTCATAGCTTTAGCGTCAGACTGTTGTACGTCCCGCTAATCCTCTACAGTGAAATACAGTCACACTACACCGTTTAGCTGTCAGCATTTTAGCCGTGTTTAATCCAGTTACTACCGTAGCTAACGGTAGGCTAACGTTAGCTGCTGTGTAACGTGTTATTAGTGTTTACTAGCGTGACATGCAGCGATGTTTCTGGTGCCTCTAACGTCTGTTTTGGAGCATCAGAGTGCAATGCAGACATTTAAGTGGCACCGTAATGAGGCACCGTAATCCGCGTTGCTATTTCGTCCGGTAGATACCGGGCACCGGTGCCCTATTGGCACCGGATTTTAACATGCGCCGTTAACGTGACCAGAAAATTGCGTTGCCTATATCTTCTCACGGGAAACGCGTATGTGTGGAAAGCGGTCGCACAACAACTTAAATGGCATACTCCTTCATAGTATCCTTCAACAAAGGAGGAATGTAGCACAATGTGGATGTGAAAGCAGTTATAATTAGCCTATGTGACAATAATTGTTTTGGTTAAAATCAACAAATAATCCTGATAATTAATCGTGATCAATATATTGATCAAAATAATCGTGATTATCATTTTGGCCATATTCGGACCCTGCTCTCCCACTCTGCAGATGTCGAGTTATTAACCCTTCCACTGCTGCTCACTTCTCCGCAGTTTTCAGCCAGATCTGCGTCATTCCCGAGTCTGTGTGTGAGGATACAGAGGCTCTTAACTTATGGTTTCTCGACACCTGTCAAACTGCTATAGACATTGCGGCTCCATTAAAGACCAGGCAGAAGAAAGCCAAATCAGAGCCTTGGCTGAATGAAACAACCCGCACTGCCAGACAGGATTGTCGAAGAGCTGAGCGAAAGTGGAAAAAAGGACAAATTGCAAGTGTCTTTTCAAATATTGAAGGATTGCTGGCATCATTACCAATCCACTGTGAAAGAGGCAAAAAGAAAATATTTTTCTGATATTGTTCTTCTAAACTGTTGTAAACCCCGTGTGTTGTTTAAAGTTATCAACTCGGCTCTAAATGCACCACAGACTGTAACTGAGGCCTCTCCTGCTGTGTGTGAGGATTTTCTTCACTACTTCATTGATAAAGTCACTTCTACCAGAGCACTTATTTCACCTTCTGCTTCTGATCCTTCAGTGTTTGTCCCCTGCCCTGCTGTGTACGACACGTTTAAGCCTGTGACCCTGCCTTTTTTGCAGGAGATTGTGGGTCATCTGAAGCCCTCGGGTTCTCCTGATGATACTGTCCCGCCTCGATTTTTTTAAGGAGGTTTTTCCCACTGTTGGGCCATCTTGTCTCACAGTTATTAATAGCAGTCTTTCCTCTGGAGTAGTCCCTGTAAATCTTAAACATGCAGTTGTGCTGCCTTTATTAAAAAACCTGGGCTGGATCCTACTATTTTGGCAAATTTTAGGCCTATCTCCAAATTGCCCTTCTTCTCTAAAATCGTAGAGAAGATTGTATATTCCCAGCTCATGGACTTTTTAAATGAACAAAATATTCTTGAAATTTTTCAATCTGGTTTTAAAACATTACACAGCACAGAATCAGCGCTTGTAAGAGTTTTTAATGATATCTTTTTAGCTACTGACTCTGGTCACTGTGTTATCCTTGTAATTTTAGATTTGACTGCAGCATTTGATACAGTGGACCATGACATCCTCATTGCTCGTTTGGAGCAGTGGGTGGGTGTCGGTGGCACAGCACTGGAATGGTTCAGGTCCTACCTGTCACATCGGACTTTCTTTGTCGGCCTTGTCTTATGACTCGGTGTCCTCCACTGCTCTTCTCTCATGTGGGGTCCCACAGGGCTCGGTGCTTGGCCCTCTTTTATTTTCTCTATATCTACTCCCACTTGGTTCCATTCTCAGGAAACATGGCATTTCTTTTCACTGCTATGCGGACGACAGCCAGATCTACGTCCCCCTCAAAAAGTCTGATTCTTACTATGTTAACCCACTGCTACAGTCTTTACATGACATTAAAGCTTAGATGTCTAAATTTTAATGAAGAAAAGACAGAAGTCATGGTCTTTGGTGGCTTGTCTGTGAACCCCCTCCCCCCCCAGTTGATCTGGGTTCTCGGGCACAGTATCGCAAGCCAATTGTGACAAATTTGGGGGTAAAAGTGGACTCAGACCTCAAATTTGACAGCCAGATTAAAGCTGTGGTGAAGTCTAGCTTTTCCAGTTAAGGCAGCTGGCAAAAACCAAACCAGTCCTTCGGAGACAACACTTTGAGACAGTAATCCACGCCTTTGTGACCACTCGGCTGGATTACTGTAATGCACTTTATATAGGGGCTAGTGGGTCCTCCATTTCTCGTCTTCAACTGGTACAAAATGCTGCTGCACGTCTTTTAACTGGCACACGCAAGTACGAGCACATTTCACCTATTTTAGCTTCACTCCACTGGTTGCCTGTCCATTTGAGGATTCATTTTAAAATTCTTTTATTTGTTTTTAAAGCCTTGAATGGCCTTGCCCCACCTTACCTCTCTGAGCTGCTGCACCCCTACACTCCCAGCCAATCTCTCATGTCAGCTGACCAGCTGCTCCTGATGGTGCCTAAAGCTAGGCTTAAGCTCAGAGGGGACAGAGCGTTTGCCGTTGCAGCTCCAAAACTTTGGAATGGACTGCCTCTGCACATTAGACAGGCCTCCTCTCTGTCTAATTTTAAAAATCTTCTTAAAACCCACCTCTTTTCTTTGGCTTTTTAACACCAGGTAGAGTGTTGATCTTATGTGTATACTTGCATATTTGTATTGTGTTTGTCATATTGTATTTTATTATTTCTGTTTTATCTTTTTGTGCAGCACTTTGGAAACCTTGTGTTTGTTAAAATCGTGCTATATAAATAAAGTGGATTGGATTATATCACTGTTACGTGACCCAGATAATGTAACGTTTTGCCCAACTAGGTGTTTTTTAAGCAGCAAAAAATAGTCATCACTATTGGCAAAACTCTATATATATATATATATATATATATATATATATATATAGTCATCAATGTTTCTTTACTTAAAATGTATCCCCCTTGTCATTTTTGTATAGGGACAAGTGCCAACAACTAACAATTTAAATAATAATAAAAATATATAGTTCTCCCCCCAAAAAAAGGTGGTAGGTGGTGATAGTGGGCAAAAAAGTTATTTAATCAGCGGGTTTGTCGGGCAGATTCTGTGCCAGAAACACAAGCAAGTTCAATTTCCCTGGCTTGAGGCAGCTACAGCCCAGGATGTTTGGAGTTGCTATGGCAACAAGTGACAGCTTTAGCTCAACTGTCCGACTAATAATCACTTACTGTATGTAATTACAATTTGGCACATCTAAACAAAATCCACAATTACCATCAACAGTCGCACCCCTTAGGACCTTAGCTAATGTTGGCAATTAATTGCGGGTAAAGAAAGAAACTGCAATTACGTAAAAGAAATTGCGATTAGACAATTATGTAATAATTGTTACAGGCCTAGTTACCATGTTAATGTTGTTTCATCCTTCTACAGTGAATAATCTTACAGTCATACAACCTGTCGGTGTTCCCATCCTTCCATCCTTCGACGCAGTAATGTCTTTCTCTGTCCCTCCCTGCAGTCTCTGGACTTGGTTGCACTGTCGGCAGACGTGGCCAACATCTGGGTGACAGGCCTTCGCTACCTGCTGGCCCACCCGTCAGTCATCGGGGGTGCTGGGGGAGGAGGTGGAGGGGGAATAGGGGGGCTGGGGGAAGGAGGGGGCGTGGCGGTAGATGGCACCCTGGGAGAGAAGATGAGGAGTGAGTGGCTGGCAGCCGAGTTCGCCCAGGTGGACGAAGACGGCTACGGCATCGTGTCAGAGGACGTGGCCGTCGCCACCATCTGTAAACTCTGCCCCGGTATCAAGGAAGCCAAGGTGAGGGGGGGGGGGGCATTTAAAATCATACACCTTAATGCATACGCTACATGCACATGGGAGCAAAATGATGTAACTGTGGCCAGAGAAACTGGTTTGCTGGTTGCATTTCAGTTTCAAATATGAAGCTGTACACCACCAGTTGCAAAAACACATTTCTGTATAATTATTTTACTTTTTGGCTTCACTCCAACAAAATCATTCCCATCATGCTCATCATTTTCAACCTGGACTCTATTTTCCTATGTTTTTGTGTGTAAGTGACTGATAGGAACAACAATCTTTGAAATTGGTCCAGTATTAATCGTGAACACTGTAACCGGCAGCCACAGACCTGGCTGCAAAGTAACCCTATGGGGCAAATGTTCAGCGTCAGTTTGGTCCACTAAAAGAGATTTTTGTTTTGCCACTAAAATGCTCAGATTGTTATTCTAAGTGTCTGACAACATTATGGAAAGGATCCCTTCAGAGATAAACGTTTAAAACCTCTTTGAGATCTTTCTGTTTAACCAGAAACAGCTCTGAGGTCGCTAGCGCTAAACCCACTAGACTCCATTTAAAAAAACAATACTTTTAGTGTGTATATAATTAACATATTTTCACATGTTAATTGGTAAACTATGTGTTCATTTCAACCAGAACTAGAGTTTTGATGGATGGAAAAGTGGAAAGACGAACCAAAACGGCTTTTCATAGTTTTAGTTAGTTTCTGTCGACATTGAATAAAGTGTATTTTACGATGCTAAAATGACTGTTTATTTACATGGAGTCTGGTGGGTTTAGCGAACGCAATTTCGCAGATGTTTTTATGTTTAAAAAAAGGATCTTACTCTTTAACAGAAAGGTCGACCTCCTTAGAAATCCTTTCCATAATGTTGTCAGACACTTAGAATATTAATCTGAGCCTGTCAGTGGCAAAAACAGCACTTTTGTGGAGGTAAATACAAGCTGCACAATTGCCCTATTAACTTATATTGTAGCTTGTTTCTCCGCTGCCAACTGCATCGATCTCGCTTAATACTGGACCAATGTCAGATTGTTGTTCCCATCAGTCACTTAGACACTAAAACACAGGAACATAGGGTAGAAGAAGTGCAGATACACACAGGTCTGTTACCTCAGTCACTTTCCTCCTCCTGTTTCACGTGCTGCATGAATAAAGTGAGCTTTGTTACCCTGGAAACAGAGAGAGAGAGCATATATGTCTGTATTGGGTCAGACAGGTGACATGACTGCCGAATATCCACAGACACATTGTACCGAGATGATATCGGAGAGGGAAGATTATTGCAAGCACGGGCTGAGCACAGAACAAGATGAAACGATAGAGGAGGAAGCAGATAACTAAAGCTTAATCAAGTCTCAGTGAATGAACCAGGCTAACTAATTACCACACTTCATCTCTCGCTCAATCAGGGGTGGAATGTAACTAAGTACATTTAAAATGTTGAGGTACTTTACTTGAGTCTTTTCTTTTCATGCCACTTTCTACTTCCACTCCGCTACATTTCAGAGAGAAATATTGTACTTTTTACTCCTCTACATTCATCTGACAGCTTTAGTTACTTTACACATTAAGATTTTTTTTTTTTACACATAACACATCATAGTTTATGATGTCGTATTATAAATTAAACTACCCGACAATATACAGGCCTACAAGTCCAGCTGAAATGATTAGACCGTTAAACACTTAGTTGATTGACAGAACTGTTTGGATCGTTTTCAGTTTCTAAAATGTGAGGTTTTTTTGCTGCATTGAGTACTCTTACTTGTAATATGTTAAGTACACTTTCCTGATGATACGTAAATACTTTTACTTAAGTTACATTTTCAATGCAGGACTTTTACTTGTAACAGAGTATTTTTACAGTGTGGTATTAGTACTTTTACTTAAGTAAAGGGTCTGAATACATCTTCCACCGCTGTGCACAATAAACCTTCCTTTTCTCTTCCCACAGGTGCGTCTGCGTTTTAAGGAGATCCAGCGCAGCAAGGAGAAGCTGACCTCCCACGTGACCCGCGAGGAGTTCCACGAGGCCTTCTGCGAGCTCTGCACCCGGCCCGACGTCTACTTCCTGTTGGTGCAACTGTCCAAGGACCGCGAGTGTCTGGACCCTCAGGACCTGCGCCTCTTCCTGGAGACGGAGCAGGGTTTGTCTCTGGCGACCACCGAAGGCTGCTGGGAAATCCTGAGGCGCTACGAGCCCTCGGCCCAGGGCAGGGAGAGGGGGCTGCTGGGTCTGGATGGATTCGCCCGCTACCTGCAGTCTCCGGAGTGCCAGCTGCTCGACCCGGAGCACCTGGGGGTCTGTCAGGACATGAACATGCCTCTGTCCCACTACTACATCAGGTGCGTGTGTGGTGATTTACAGACTCAATCAGAATCAGAAAAGATTTTTTGCCAGGTAACTAGCACATACTAGAAAATGATTATGGTTTGGTGCGTACATACTGTATAAACATATTTAAACATGATTATGAAAAAATATATATACATATAGAAACAAATAACACATAGCTATAACTGAATAACATTTAGAAAGAAAAAAGAGGCTGCATGTTTTAGTGTAGGATGTGCAAAAAATATTTCAGGGATGTGCAAAGTTCAGATAAGACAAAATAAGATAAAATAAGATAAGATAGACTTAATGGATCCCATAGTCTATTCCGCCAGATGTCCTTCTTTTCGGCCGGATGTCCGTTACCTTCCACTTTCTTAGTGTTGGCGTTCTAACCTCCGGTGGATTTCTGAGGACTATGGTTAACTGCTCCTCAGATCTCTGCAGGGTAAATCCAGACAGCTAGCTAGACTATCTGTCCAATCTGAGTTTTCTGTTGCACGACTAAAACTACTTTTGAACGTACACGTTCCACCAAAACAAGTTCCTTCCAGAGGCTATTTTGCAGAGGGACCGCGGCTCCTTCCGGAACTTAGCACCACCCAAGACGATTGTGATTGGTTTAAAGAAATGCCAATAAACCAGAGCACGTTTTCATCCTATCCCAGAATGCTGTGTGGACTAGCCAGACCCTCCTCCACAGCGCTGTGGAGGAAGGTCTGGCAAAGCGAGACTAAGGATCTAAGGAAGAAGTAAAAAGTTTCTTTTTCAATAAGAAGAGAGTAATAATGGTAATATGTACAGTACAGACACTTCTTGTATTTACAGGTGGGGAGAATATATATACAGATAAATGTACAGATGAATATGAAACGGCATATGGCACAGGTCCTTATTATTTACAGTTAATCTGTTTAATAATTGGAGCACATGAGTCCAGTCTTTAGCCACATGATTCCACTGTTTGGAAATCTCTTTATCAGCTGAATATTTCTGAATTAATTCACTCAACGGTTCCTTTCTGGTCTACTCCTCTGCCAGATGGTTCTGCTTACTCACTGCACTCTGCATGCCACCAAAACAAACATTTGAGAAAAATATGCACATCATTAAATGGGACATATTGTGCCAGAATTACATTCTATATATTAGGTCATAGTGTGTGTACAGTGTTAAAATTGCCTTTTAAGGTTGGGAAAAGGGAGGGCGGTCTTATATTTTGTATATTATATTCTGATTAGAGCTGCAAAGATAATTCGGTTTAAGTCCTTTTTTTATAAAGAAAAAGTATGAATTCTCTAATTCCAGCTTCTTGAATGTGAATATTTTCTAGTTTCTTCTCTCCTCTGTCAACTGAATATCTTTCAGTTGTGGGAAACACCGATCGACATTTTTCACCATTTTCTGACATTTTATAGACCAACAATTAATCGAGAAAATAATCAACAGGTTAATCGACAATGAAAAGTAATTGTAAGTTGAAGCCCTAATTGTGATTCTGTGTTATCTATAGTTTCAATAAAGAGATGTTAAAATGTTATTTTTAGGCAGGTATTAGTCAGTGATTATTTATCAGTTTTTTTTTGTGCCAGTACATATTTCGTCTAGCCTGACAAGCCAGACCCACATCCAGATGTTGGGTCTGGGAACTCACCATTGGCAGGGCTCAATCCGAGGGGCGGGATAAATGGGATAAATGGTCTTTCAAATTCTCTCTGCATGCAATAGGATAGAACTACAACCAGGCAGAGCAACGAAGAAGGTAGCAGAGCTAGTTGATTAAGTCTTCCAGAGTCGCGGCCGAAACAGATTCCAAAGACCGCTGTTCGCCAGCAGCAGCAGCCATCTTCTTTGTTTTGAAGTAGCAGGGAATTCACGCGGAACCATCGCAACTCTGCCGTCCTTATGTTAAGCCCGCCCAACGACGCTATACACGATGTGATTGGCCTGACTAGAATTAGGTTTTTCCAGCTCGCAAGCCAACGGAGAGTTACCAGACTGACCCTGGCAGCAAATTACATTTGCTGCTGCTAGGGTGCGTCTAGATTTCTAGGCTATATTTCGTCCTCTTCTCTAACATTTCACAAGATATTTTCAGCTGTCACTAAATATTATTAATACTATAAAACCTCATTTAGAATCAGGACATTATTTGGAGTAGGGCTGTGCAATTAATTACAATTTAGGCTCCTTACAAAAAACGATTATTCTGCACATCACGTTTTGTCTCGTGTTCTGAAGGAGAAAAGTATGAAGGGGAATTTCACAGTTCAAGGTGTTTTTACTCTTGATTTGTTTAACTGTTTCACTGTTTTTTTTAACTTTAGTAATTGCAACATCTTTTCAAAAGTCAACGAGTAATCGTGTTAAATAATCGGGATTATGCCTTTTTTCCTAATTTGAGCAGGCCTAGTTTGGAGTAATGATGTCTAATGTAGTAATTGCCTCAATAGTATCGAGTATCGAAAAATGCCTCCTCATGCAATACCCAATTTCAATACCTAAGGAGTAAATGTCATCAGCGACAGTGAGCCAATCAGCACGCAGCATGCTTCTACCAAGATCTAATAATGTTTGTGATTGGATGTCTAACGTTACACATCGAAGAGGCAGGTGGGGAAAACCCTACATTACACAGAGACGGGGCTCACGAAGTACAAGCTGAAATCTAAAAATAAAGATTTGTGCCGTAATGTGTAAGGTTGTAATTTATTTTTGTTTAATACATTTTTTTTTTTAGCGAATTCACAGTATCGGTATCGGTACCGGAAATGTTTGAACAATACCCATCCCTAATGATGTAATGCTTTTGCTTCCTCAGCACCTCGTACCGCTCCTACCTGCTGGAGGATCAGGTCCACGGCCGGGCGGACCTCGGAGGCTTGATCAAGGCTCTGCAGTCGGGCTGTCGGTGCGTGGAGCTGGGAGTGACTGACGGCCCGGAGGGGGAGCCTCTCCTCGGGGTCGACTACGGGCCGGACATCCCCCGCCAACACCACCACCACCACCACCACCATCATCACCACCACCATGCGCCTGTCACTATCCGCTCTGCTCTGGAGGTGGTCAATAAGTACGCCTTCCTGACCTCTCAGTACCCGCTCCTGCTGTACCTGTGTCAGCGTTGCTCTCCGGGCCAGCAGCGCACCATGGCACAGCACCTGAAGAAAGTGTTTGGCAGCCATCTTTACACCCCAGAGTCCCTCCCTTTCAGCCTTGGCGGGCGTGCAACAACCTTACCCTCCCCTGAGCAGTTGAAAGGACGCATCCTGATAGTGGGGAAGAAGCTCTCTCCGGAGCAGGACGGCTCCGACGGGGAGATATCGGAGGAGGATGAGGAGATAGGGGGAGGCGGGCCTCTGGCGGGGAGGCGAATGACCATCCCTGGTGAGGAAGAACTGGGTGTGGTCTTGGTGGTGCCTCCACCCTCACAACCCAGGAAGCTGCGCCTCCACAAGGAGCTGTCGGACTTGGTGGCCATCGCTCGCACGGGCAGCCGCAGCTTCTACGCGCAGAGAGCCAGCCACAGGCAGGCTCAGCAGCACTCGCCCCCCAGCAGCCCCTCCTCTCCCAGCACGCCGATGCTTCCCGAGCCGCCCTATTGGACGCTGTGCTCGCTGGGCGAGGGAGAGGCCGGCCGGCTGACCACTGAGAGCCCAGAGGACCTGGTGATGTTCACCAAGCGCACCCTGACCAGGGTACGGCCCAGTTCGGTGCGTCTGGACTCCAGTAACCCCAACCCACAGGGATACTGGAAAGGAGGGGTCCAGCTGGTGGGTTTGAACCAGCAGACCCCCGGCGCCATGCTGGACCTTCACAGAGGCCGCTTCTCACAGAACGGGGGGTGCGGTTACGTTCTCCGACCGGCTGTGATGAGGGACGAGGTGTCGTATTTCAGCGCTCATACGCAGGGCTGCGTGCCAGGAGTGCCAGCACAAACTCTACGGATCAAGGTCCAGATGTTGTATTCATGTTTCTGTTGTGTTTTGTAGCATTCAGTCTTTCATGAATGCCTGGCCCACACTAACACTTAACAGATGCTGAAAATGTGAGAGACCCCACACATAACAACATAAAGAATAATAATGATACATTTAACAGTGTTGTTCCTATTGTGTGTGAAGAGCAACGATTTGGCCAGAACAGCACACCACACACTAACCGATTCCACAAACAAACCAGACCCGTAGACAGGGGAGGGGTTTGGGTGGTTCGAAACATTTGATTTTGAGTGTGTTTTCCTGCAATATTCTTATTTTCTTCGCTCAAATATCAACTAAGTCATGAATGTGACATCAACTGCTTTGTGTTGGACTGTGCAGGTGATCAGTGCCCATAACCTGCCCAAGCCTCTGGGATCGGGCTCTAAGGGAGAGGTCATCGACCCGTACGTGGTCCTGGAGCTGCATGGCGTTCCAGCTGACTGTGCTGAACAGCGGACCCGCACTGCTGCTCAGAACCAGGACGACCCGTTGTTTGATGAGACCTTTGAGTTTCAGGTAAGGCCTGTTACAGCTGCGCTAGTCTATATCGACGATGTTTCATTTCCGGGATTGCTCCGGTGCCGCTGGCAATTCCGCCGGACGTCCGTCTTTTCATCCGGATGTCCGTTACCTTCCGCTTTCTTTGTGTTGCGTTTTAAACTCTGGTTGATTTCTTGAGGACTAAGGTTAACTGCTCCTCAGATCTCTGCAAGGTTAGTCTCACATTGCCAGACCTTCCTCCACAGCTCTGCGGAGGAAGGTCTGGTCCAGGTCTAGTCCACACAGCATTCCGGGATGGGAGAAAGACGTGCTCTGGTTTATTGGCATTTCTTTAAACCAATCACAATCGTCTTGGGCGTTGCTAAGCGCCGGACGGAGCCACAGTGCAGCTGCAAAATAGCCTCGGGAAGGAACTTGTTTTGGTGGAACGTGTGTACATTCAAAGGTTGTTTTTAGTCGTGCAACAGAAAACTCAGATTGGACAGATAGTCTAGCTAGCTGTCTGGATTTACCCTGCAGAGATCTGAGGAGCAGTTAACCATAGTCCTCAGAAATACACCGGAGGTTAGAACGCCAACACAAAGGAAGGGGACGGACATCCGGCCGAAAAGAGTATCATCCAGGAAGTGGAACATCGTGGATATAGACTACTGCAAGGAAAAACAAACTGAAGTATGGCACCCCACGGTACAAGCATGTGTAGGGCATGACGCAGCCTTAATACATCATTATTAGGAGGAATGTATTATTGGTAGGTGGATTTAGGTTAGGCTTCAGTAATTGCGAGTCACATTAATTCCTCTCATCCTCTTTAAAAGAAGCAAACGTTTTCCTAATGGGCCAGGAGGAGACTGCAGGCGGGCAAGCGCCCCTAAATGTTATTATACACTACTGCATAACCTGAAATATGAAAATACAGCATTACAAATCAACTTAAAAGGGCAGAGCAAGCTTTATGCGCTTATGTTTCGAGAATGATATCTTTGCAGTTAGTAAGCATTTAAAAGGTTGCATTCAGTTAGATATTTTTGGGCTGTGCACACAATCATGTCCATGCAGCAAAGACGGAGAATAGTCTGTTTAAGCTTTTTACATAACTGCATGACGGCTCCTCGTAATAATCCTGTTTACAGGAGCAAAAATGTGATTTTCATTTTCTAGAGAAAATTGTTTATTTAGTGAATTTCTTATAGAAAAAAAAAATTGATGCTTTCTGAGGTCCCAGATCAGTGATGATTACACTGTATAGTTAGGAATAATCCATTAATCTAACCCAGTGCAGACTTTGCTTTTATTGCACAAAATTGTGTTTTAATGTACATTTAAAAGTGTACTAGATTAAAGATTTATGGGAAAGCGGAAGAGGAGAAATGTCAACAACATAAAAGTGGTAATAAAAATGTGATTTTGGAGAGGTCTGTGTCTGCTCTTCTGTCGGCTTTGCACCTGCATGAAAACAGAGCTCAGAGTGCTCAATTGAAGGGGGGCTCAAGCCCATCATGATTTCAAATCAGGTGCTTCCATGAATACACTTATGTCTGCAGTGAATGTATTATAGGAGACATGATTTGATGAGTGCTGTGTTGCTGATTTGAGTCCT
The DNA here is from genome assembly GCF_031162955.1 of Sander vitreus. Classification (NCBI taxonomy): domain Eukaryota; kingdom Metazoa; phylum Chordata; class Actinopteri; order Perciformes; family Percidae; genus Sander; species Sander vitreus. The sequence continues at coordinate 27,723,936 of NC_135865.1, forward strand.
GTACCAGTGTGGCTGAGCCATCATGACAAGCCGTCACAACTGATATGGCATGTTCTCTGTGGACACATAGTGTGTGTCTGGGTGTGTGTCTGGGTGTGTGTGTGTGTGTGTGTGTGTGTGTGTGTGTTGTCAACATGTACCTGCAAACAAGTTGTGTGCAACCTGTAATCCAAAACCATATTTGACTGTATGCATTCAATCTTTGGTAGGAGACAGACATTGATGTCACCCTTATACCTTTCCCTGCACCAGTGTTATGGTGATGAAGTTACCCTCTTGCATACTTGAGTTTTATTAGAGAGAGAGAGAGAGAGAGAGAGAGATTTTAGCCCTGAATTGGTCGCCTTTGACAGAGTTTCGGTTTGAGGTCACGGCGCCTGATTAATTGCCATCGGTTGGATTTCTGGCATGTCAGAAATGTTGGTCAGCTGTCTTATAGTTTGAGCAGTTCCCTGGTCCAAATTCCCACATGGCTGCTGTCAAAAGATCTGTTCTAAACTGTAGCGAGCTTGTTGTAATATTTCTGGTGGAGTATTTTGCATGCTGCGGTTAAATAAACGGAGACTGCTGTGATATCAAATTGAACTTCGCTGTAGGACAGACCCGGATGATGGCTGGAACAGCATCTTCCAGCCATCTGCAGCTCCATATTTTTTTAATTCTTACTTTCTGTAATGCTACTTAAATTATGCTGTCTTTCTGTCATCATTATTGAGGGCGCTGTTGTTTTGTTTGAATACATTTTGTAGGAATTGTCACAGGACAAAACTGACCAGGAGTTCTGCGCTAATGTTCAGTGTGTGTGTGAGCATAAGCGAGCATTGCAGGTTCTGCCATGTGAGATTTAAAGAGAGAGTTCAGATCTTTTAAAGTGTGGTTGTGTGAGCTACTTCTCCATAGTCCGTGTGTTAGCTACAGTAGATGGCGGTCGACATGACCCCCAGTTTGGAGAAGCAGACAGGAGTACCGACACGGGAAACTAAGCAACGTACTGCTGTGGACATTTTTTCTGGGATTTGGGGAGTTATTTTGTGTCTCTGGTGCTTCCACACGCATACAAACTTGGAAAAAAACAAACATCCATGCTGTTTTGAGTGAGATACGGTTTCTGAATGTGTCCTGCCTTCAGTCTCCGGGTGAGCTGGTCAAAATCGGCACGGCTTTTTACGTCACTAGCCGAAACGAGGTGGCTAACCGCTAGCATGCTACAAAAGATCTACAAAAGAACTACTTCCGTGTCCCTGTTCTGCAGGTATTCCACGCAAAGTTGGAAGTGCGCCCTCGTTTAGAAGAAGTCTCCCAGCTAATCCTGCCTTGTACTACTGAAGTTGGAGAAACAAACAGCATGTGGAACTGACAACAAAGATGTTACAGCAGTGAGAGGTCTCACTCTGTAGCTAAAACAGAGACCTGAACACAGGGTGAAAAGAGGAGCTGCAGCAATGTGCAGTACAACAAAAATATGGTGCTTTTTGAAAATTAAACCATGTAAACCTATTCTGGTACAACCTCTAAATACAATTATGAACCTGAAAATGAGCATAATATACCACACTGGCAGGGAGACGGAATTTCTAAACTGCACTTTCTGTCCGTGATGACTCAGGTCATACCTCAGAAACAGTATGTCGGTAAGTAAGTTTAGTGGTTTTGAAACCGTAACTCTTTCAAAACCGCCGTATACCTTGAAAACGGTAACCGGCCCATGCCTAGCTGCTGCCCCCGGCCACAGCAGTACATTGCTTAGCTTCCGTGTCCTGCCTGCTTCTCCAACTGTAGGCTGGATGGATAAGTACCTCAGACCACCCCACTTAAAAATATCCAAACTATCCCTCAGCGCAGTGTCTGCCCAGCTTTAGTGAGGAGTAAGGGCTCCTGTACACTGCCTGTGTGGCGTGAGCGTGGCGTGGTTGCGTGTCAGTTGCGTCTTTTTCGGTCTTTGCACACCAGAAACGTTTCTGCTGCTGCTAGCCTTGTCTGTACACATGTATGTTTCCCATTGATAAAATGAAATAACAGCGTGTTCATAAATATATACTGATTTGATTACAGCAGAGACAACGTCGGCAGTATTGACGGTAAAATAGGCTACAGAATATTTCGTTCTGTATTCTGTGTTCTGACAGGTGCAATATTTGAAAATAGATAATTATTTATTATAATTGTTTTTAAATTACATTTATAGCTGCATTTATGTCAAAACCTAGAGACTTTCAAACATCAAAATGTCATTTATTAAATGTATTTGTGTCAAAATGACATATAAACATCTTTTCGTATTCTATTTTGCCTGGAAATGCTTCCAACACGCTTGTGTGAAAAATAGGCGTTGGTTCTATTTCTAGCATGCACACATTTTTTGGCGTGCCTGAGACATGCGTGTCACACAGGCAGTGTGCAAGCTCTAACCTGTTAACATGGGAGCCGAAATAAAAACGGACACGCCACGAAGCTGACACGCTCACGCCACGCAGGCAGTGTGCAGGAGCCCTAAGTCTTTGGCTCTGCCCGTCTCATTGGACTGGTGGATTGTAAGTAAAAGCCGAGTGTTGAAACTGGAGGGCTGTGTCGAGGCACAGTCAAGGTTATACTGTTAGTGTGTGTATCAGCCTGTTGAAGCATGCTCTCATATCTTAATCACTTGTCCTCCAGGCTTTGACACAGTGGCCAGGCTCAGACACTGGGCAGCCACATCAGCACACACTTCCTTACCACACACAGGGCAGTTTATCTTCCTTCCCCCTGGTGAAAACCACTGTCTGAGCTGTCTGCACTCTTAAAACACATTGTGTGCAATATGGGTGGGACTGTGTGTTAAAAATTTTATAAAATGCATCAGGGAACTAGAAATTGGATCATAATGGATTATGTAGTTCTAATCACTTGTCTCCCAAACAGTTTTGCTTGATATGCAGTTCATTAAAGGGCAACTCCACCGATTTTACACATCAGAGTCTGTTTACAGATCTTGTAGAGTTCTATTGCGTATGTGAAAAAGGTTGAAAAAAGCCTTTTGTGGCTTTAAAAGGAAGCTGTGTGAACTGAACAAATCAAATCTGGCCACATATAAAAAGTAAAATAAGTAAAATAAGCCACACTAACAAAATAAGTGTGGAAGTGTTACAGGAGTGCAACGCTAAATTGGCAGAGTACTCTTTTATATGCCAGACGATGCACTTAAATTACAATACATTAACATTTGAACTGTCATGGTCTCAGCTGCTGTCTGTCTACAAGCTAGGGATGCAAGATATATCGACTCAATATCATTATCGCAATATATCGAAAGTGTTGCGAGTATGTATGTATGTAAGTATGTAAGTGTTTATTTTGTGGAGCGCTGTGTCCCGTCCGTTGGCTGTGTGGCTTAGTTGTGTTTGATTTAGAGCCCACTTGAAACGCTGTAATGGTCATCATTTCATTGGCCAGTTACCGTGCCACTTGTTAGTGCACGTCAGCGCACGGGTCCAC